>NC_041387.1:121775536-121836221 GCF_002162155.2 Triticum dicoccoides
CGTGACCGTTCAAAAAAAACATAGCCAATAGCTGGTGAGTCACCTTCCTTTTTCCTTCCACTAGAAAAATATATTTTCCAAGTGGTCATGATAATCCTCTTCAACTTCAGCATCTAAATGATCATATCACAACAAAGCTCGGAAATATCAGTACCTCCAGTGTCAACAGGACCTGGAGAACTAGGTTCCTAGATATCATTTTTATCAGCTATATTTTGAATATAAAAATCTTTCCCCACTTGTTCCATTTTCTCAATATAATTTCCAAATTATGCTCAGCCATCTCAATAGAACAACCCAGATCAATACCCACCACATCAGACATATGTAAAAGAGAAAACTTATCATTAGTAGAAGGGCTATAAGAAGAATTACCATAATCATTCTTATCAGCAACTCTCTCTTTAGCCAAATCCTCCATTCTAACATCATCTTTCTCTTATGCTACAGAGAAGTACAGACTTCTCTTTAGAATACAATATCATATAAGCTAATCGAATCAGTGGAACATCACCTTGTTCTTCCAACTGAATGATCGTCCTAATAGGGAACTATAAGGTACCTTTGAACCGCAGAGCACAAATAGCTTCTTCAAGTAACAAGTGTAATATACTCCCTCCGTCCCAAAATAAGTGGTTAGTACAAACTACAAAGTAAGACACTTATTTTGGGACCGAGGGAGTATATCACAGGACAAAGGATCACTAAGCTTTCAATATATCATCTCCAAAATCTCAAAAAAAAAAAAGCTTCCATCAATTACTAAGCTGCATATGTAGCAAAGATAAACAGCATTATGTATGTTTAAACGAATTGACCTGTCACGCGGAATCATATATTTCCTGTGAGAGCAAAAATACATGTTATCATCTACAATAGCTGCCTGCAATGTGTAATCCAAGAAATAAAATCAAGCTAACAAAACAAAGATGATAGACATTAAATTGCAACTGTGAAACAAAATGTTATGTTTCCTTTGGAGATTCCGGTGTAGCATCCTCGTCTCTATGAATAAAAGACCGGAAGCCAGAGGGACTGAACAGCTGACCTGAGCCGGTGCTGCTGCTCACTGACCTCTCAATATCGGCCAGGTTTGCAACAACAGGGAGAGGCCTGTCCGGAATGATTAAAGGCCCTGGTGCTGAATCTGCTTCTAGTATCTTCACCACTTGCTCCATCGTTGGCCTGGCATGCAGCTGCGGATGTGTGCAGAGTGCTGCGACAAGCACATACTTCTCCATGACCTTAGTAGGACCAGGTTCAGCCATTCCTTCCTGGATCACATCCAGCGTCTTTCCCCTCCGCACCAATGACCAAGCCCAATCAGCAAGCACGAAGCTCTCTCCCTCACTGAGAGACATGAATGCTCTCTTCCCACTCATAAGCTCAAGAAGCACAACTCCGAAGCTGTAGACATCACTCTTCTCAGTTAACTGGCCATAGAGGGCATACTCTGGAGCGACATAGCCCATTGTGCCAGCAACCCGTGTGCTCACATGTGTCATCCCTTCTGGCGCAAACTTGGCCAATCCAAAATCAGCCACCTTCGCCTCAAAATCGTCATCAAGCAAAATGTTGCTTGCCTTGATATCCCTGTGAATGATGGCTGGCTGTGTGCCACGGTGCAGGTAGGACAGCCCCCGTGCCATTCCAATGGCAATCCTCTGCCTCACTGGCCACGCCATCAGGCACTCCCCGGCGCCGAAGAGGTGGTCGTGGAGGCTGCCATTATGCATGAGGTCGCACACAATCATCCGCTGGTGCCCCTCTCTCTGCGTGGCGGCGATACAGTACCCACGGAGCGCGACCAGGTTGACATGGCGCACGCTGGCCACCACCTCCACCTCATGTGCGAACGCCGCATCCCCGGCCGCCGAGCAGTTCTTGAAACGCTTCACTGCCACCTCTGCGCCATCGGGGAGCACCCCCTTGTACACATTCCCGAAACCACCGCGGCCGATGATGCTGTCTCTAGCGAAGCTCCCCGTGGCCATCTTGATGTCGTCGTAGGTGAACTTGAGCAGGGTGGTGCTGGCGGTGATGGACTCCATTGCATGCGAGCGCTTGCTCCTGCTGTCAGCGGCTAGTGCGGTAGCGGCAGCCCGCCTCCGGCGTCGCCACACGAAGAAGCACGAACCAGCAGCGGCAGCAACTAGCAGTACAAAGGCGACACATCCGAAGACGACGCCGTAGAGCCAGGCAGGGGCGCCGGACCCTTTGGAGGGTTGAGAGTTGGCCTTAAGGAGGTACAGGCAGTCCGCTGTGTCCGGGTCGTCGGGGCCGCGTAGGCTGGCCGCGGCGCCGGTGTATATGAAGGGGTACTGGACGCAGCCGGTGACATTGTTTCCGCCGTCGGGGGATCCAGGTAGGAGGTAGGCTGCGGCCGTCTTGCTGAGCGAGGTCGTGCAGGTGGTGCAGACCGGAACGGCGCCGAGCTCGCGGTAGCAGCTGGCGTTGATGTCCCTGCGGGCGGAGGCAGGCACTCGGGCATCGAAATCCGCTCGCGTGGAGATGTTGGCGCATCCAGGAGCGGAGAGGAGCGCGTCGATGCCCGCGAGGCCGCAGGCATCGGGCGGAGGGAGCGGAAAGGGGAGCGCGTCGCGGAGCGGCGGGAGGCAGGAGGAGGAGGAGGGGATGAGGAAGGACCCGGTGGCGGCGAGGTGGAGGGAGAGGAGGAGCCGGACGGACTGGAGCGCGAAGGCGCAGCGGGAGGCGTCGTCGGAGGGGAGCGGCGGGGCGAGGAAGGGGCGCAGGGCGGTGAAGTTCAGCGGGCACTGCTGCGGCGGCGTTGGGGGTTGGGCGAGGAGCGTGGCGGGGAAGAGGATGGAGAAGACGAGGAGGAGGGAGAGACGGCGGGACATGGGTGGGGACGGTGGTCGGGGATCAGGAAGGAGGAGGAGGCGGAGGAGGTTTGACCATCGATTTGGGAAGGAGATGGGGAACGGCCGGCCACGGGGATGGATGTTCGACCACCACCCACCTACCCACCCACCAGCCGCCTTTCTCCAGCTCCTTCGGCATCAATCAGTCTTGGCTTTTCTCCCGTTGTGGGCACGGAGGGTGGGTGGGGTCGTGATACGCGCTGCCTCTCGAGCGGCGGCGGCGAACCCAGTCTGCTAAACTTCCAGGAGCCAGCACGCAGGCTGGTCGGCGCCGCAGCTCGCAGCACCTTCGTCCGGCTCGAGCACGAAGTCGTCGTATCAGGCCCTTTCCAGTGCTTCATCGTGGAAAGGTGTTAAGCATGTCACATAAATAAAAAATAACATGAAATAATAATTAAGAAGGAGAGAACCAATGTCAAGCACATGAATCTAGACAAACCACTTAAATGAAAGAAGTTGACCAATGCATGGAAGAGATTATGTGTCAAATCATTAAATAAAATGAGCTTATCAACAACAAGTTAAGGCTGGCCATAGTGGGAGTAATATAAGTACTCCCTCCGTCTAGGTGAATAAGTCATCTTAGGTTGTGCACCGCGACCAAGGCGGAGGGAAAAACAAGAGAACTTAATGTTTTTTCTAATTAATAGCATTGCATGCAATAAACTAATCATTGCATGTCATGTTTGGTAGTCTCAACTCATTTAAAGGATGCATGGCTCGCATCTCTTATTGGTTGATATGTCACGAAAAAAAAAATGAAGAGTGAGTTAATGTACCGTGCCTAAGTGTTTTGGGATTATTTGGTTTTCATAAGGTGATTTACACACCTAGACGGAAGGAGTAGTATCATGTACTCTCACCGGTCCTTTTTACTCCGCATATTAGATTTGTCTAAAGTCAAACTTTACTAAGTTTGACCAAATCTATGCTAGAAAGTATTAACATCTATGATATCTAATAAATATAATATGAAAATATATTCAGACATGGATCTAGTGATATCGATGTTGTCACGTGAATGTTAGTAATTTTTTGTATAAACTTGGTCAAAGTTGGATGAGATTGACTTCAGACAAACCTAATATGCAGAGTAAAAAGGACCGGAGGGAGTACTTGGGACTCGCAAACATGCTTATGTGGCAGACAATTAAAGAAGAGAGAGATGGTTATAGTAACATAGGTAGATATTATAACATAATAAATGTGATGCTACTATGTGTCATGCATGGCAATAAATGGGACTACCTATGATACTATGCACTATAGAGGTATGCATGTTACTAGTCTACGTTACTCCCCACTATGACCAGCCTACGACTAGCCACAATGAAGAGTAACATACACTAGTAACATACACATATCCCTAGACTATGTTACTACCTTCATAGTGGGTAGTAATATAAGTATGGTAACATGCAAAGCCTCATTTATTAGGTTATAGACTCATATTACATTGGGACATGTTTTTTTCGAGAGTAGACAAATAGCGTACCATATTTTTATAGAAGGCAGAGAGTATAATTACAAGAAGCCAACCACCAATGCGAACATTTTAGGTCGGCACCCACGCAACGCCGCTAACCACTAGATTACTCTCTCACGAAAGGATCTAATCCTCCAGCTCCTATGCCTGCAAGCTTCCATTCTTTGATCTCTGTCAACACAATCTGAACTAACTCTGGTGGGGTTCTTTGTTGGTGAATTCTGTTGAAAACCCTCGCGTTTCTTTGCTTCCAGAACGCCCAGGCAGTAGCTATGATGAAGGAGTCAAATCCACGAAGAACTTTCCTCAAAAATCTTCCTCTTTGCAGCAGCCACCACTCAGTGAACTTCTCTTCCGTGTTCGGCACCTGCACATTAACCTGTAGAGCATCGAAACATCGGTGCCACACCTCTCTGGCATAGGCACAATGGGCAAGAATGTGGTCCACACAGTCAATCTCCTGAAGACATGTGAAGCAGGAAGAAGGCTCATCTTGGAGACCATGACGCGCACGCCTATCGCTTGTCCACAGCCGATACTGTACCATGAGCCAGGCAAAAATCTTGCAACGTAAGGGGGCCCAACTTTTCCAAATACATCGTGCAGTGGGGGAAGCTAGGAGCCCTAGGCACAACCGGTTGTAAACAGATTTGGCAGTATAGCAACCGGAAGTGTCCGCCGGCCAAATGAACTAGTCTGGTGCGGTCGCATTGATCGGGACTGTGGCCATAGCTTGGCAGAGGTTAGCCACCTGCATGTGGGCCATGAAGGAGAGGTCGCCCTAAATGTCATGGATCCACGCATTGTCCACAATAGCCTGCTGCACTATCCTCGCATTTTTCTCTCGGGTCCGAACTATGGCACTGATCAATGGAGCAATCTCGCTAATCGTAAATCCATGTATCCATCTATCCTTCCAGAAGTAGACATTTTCACCATTGCCCACCATGATTTTGATCATGCTATTGAACACCAAACTGGCCTCATTATCTTTTGTCATCCCAATACCTTGCCAGGGTCTCTCACGATCGACGCGACTCAGCCATTCCCATCTCACTCTCAAAGCTAGTGCTTATTTCCTGATGTTCTTGATCCTGAGGCCTCCAAAATTCATGGGGCGGCAAACCGTGTCCCAGGCAACTAAGGAATGGCCACCATTTGATTTTTCTTTTTCGGCCCAGAAGAACGATCTCAAGCACTTATCAATTTCCTCGAAAACCCAGTCTGCTGCATTAAGGACCATTAGCTGATGGATCGGCCGTGCCGCAAGCATGAACTTCACCAAGACGAGCCGCCCGGGTTTCTGGATGAGGCCATGTTGCCAAGTTGGTAGCAGCTTTTTGGCTTGGTCGAGCAGCGGTTGCCAATCAGCCCGAGTCAGCTTCCGGATCGCCAGTTGGATGCCCAGGTACTTGCACGGGAAGTGTCCCATCTCGCAATGTAGCAGATCTGTCACACGCTGTCTATCTTCATCCGTTCCTCTGATAAGCACAACCGTGGTCTTGTTATAGTTAATGCGTAGTCCAGCGGCTTCCCGCATTGGGACATGTGATGTTACAGTAACTAGCTAAGTTACTCAAACTAACTCTCTCCTCATTAACTCATTGCCACATAAGCAAATTTGCTGAGTTGGACTCGATGTTACTGCTGGAGTTACTCCCACCTAAGCAAACTTGTCTGTCGTCAATGGATGTGAGGTTGATGATGGACATGGACGGGCCGGCCTTGTCACCTAAACAATGCGAACAAATCCTAGTTGGTGGCATTAACGTCGCGCAACTGCAAACGTTCTCGTCCACGATCGCATACGCCGCAACTCCTGTGGCAGTCGGTGTGTGTAGTCCCTTTAGTGATCCGGTAAAATAGCAGAAAGGATTCTCGCCTTTTTTCCTACATGTGACCCTACGTTATCGAACCCACGAGAGAAAGGCACCCTTGAAGTTAGAGGTTTCTACCAAGTTTTTGCAAGGTATTAATTCCAACTAGCCTTTGATCGGATTAGAATAAAGTTGACACCTAAAACACTTATAATAAAAATAGACATGGGTATGAGGACTTGTTTTTGCAACCATATATTAGTGAAGGAGATTGTCATGATATTAAATTGTGCTCTAGAAGTCATCCATCGAGATGTGCTTGCAACATATGAAAATGGGTATGTATCCAAATTACGTCTTGACTGGCACGCATCTTGCATCAAGAGTCAGTTGTCCAACCAAAAGGCCCTATCCGTCGCGCGGGGTTACCCGGTAATTAAGATAGAAATCAGACAAAAATATTGGGCATTTAATGACTACACCTCTTGTATCACCTAGGGTGGGATCTGTGTTACCGTACTAAACCTTTCTATCACTGGTGTTCAGAAAGAATAACACTTCACTGTCTCCATGCCCTTAGCATCTCCGTGGCTCGCTATCCATGATCCTGGGTACCTGTAGGGACGAAGAATGGGAACGAGACAGGAGACAACTATGAAACAATTTTTTATGTTACACATATGGGACGTTCATTCAAAGTACTTCTGTCGTGGTTTTGTCACGGCAGATGTCCTAAAGAAAGGACTTAGTCGTGGAGCCATCACGACGGGTTAGCTTAAAGGGGTTAAAGCGGACAAAGGATGCAGAGAGTTTGTACTGGTTCGGCCCCTTGCGGTGAAGGTAAAGGCCTAATCCAGTTGTTGTGGAATTGCTAGGGTTTCGATGACCAGGGAGCGAATTCGCTATGCCTGGCTCTCGAGTTGTTGTTTGTTCTCCCTAAACCGCCGCCGGGTCATCCCCTTATATACATGGGTTGACGCCCGTCGGTTTACAGGGTCCCGAGGCCAGCTCATAAACGTGTTCGGCTCGGTCTCTGCTCTTTCTGTCTTACAACACAAGTTTACATATCAATGTCGGTTTACGTCTATAGACCTTAAACCGTCTTTGGACCCTGGGCCTTCATAAAGCGCCACCATCTGTCTTCATGGGCTTAGATTTACGCCCAGTAGTAATATCCCCAACATTAGGCCCTAGATTGATTTGAACTGGTTCATGTCAATCTTCAACACATCATCATCTTCACAGGAATCTTGTAAACCGCCATGATGTCATCTTCTAGAATCGTGATAAACTGCCATGACGTCACCTGCTATTAAAAATTGCATATAGCTCACCTTCCTTATTGAGCCTCCAACAATCGAGGCAATAGCTCTGCCGTATATCTAACTTTTGGGCTCCTCGATTCTCGCGCCTGTCACTTATCCCTTTGCCTTTATAAATAGAACCAGGGGGTCTTTCCATCCCCCCCCCCCCCGTGCCTCTTTGCATCGTCTTCTTCCTCGCGCCGACAGAACCTTCGAGCTCTGCCGCTGCCGTCGATCTTTGCATCTGCCTCAACGGCCGCTGCATCAACCTGATCGTACCAGAAAGCCGCGGCGCCTCTCCGCTGTTCTTTTGACATTGGTAAATCTTCTACCCTAGATCTTATCATTAGGGTTTGTACTTATCGGAGTTCTTCGTAGTTCTTGGAGTTGTTCTTCCTTGTTCCTCTTCAGTAGTACAAATAGCAAGTTAGATCGGATATTTTCCAGTGCCTTTGTAATTAAAACTCCTTTTTCCTCACTACAACGTCTGCTTTGGGTAGAATAACTCATCTGGAACTATTAAACTGTTTAAGCACCTGCGCTTTAGGTCAGAATATATTTTGATTTTCCAACGCACTGCAGATCTGAAATTACCATGCCAAGCTGTGAAACTTGTTTTTCCTTCACTTATGCATCTTAGATCTATATCTTCTATACTAGAATAGCCGGTTTAATCTCATAGAAAAATGACGACCCGACAGGTACCATTAGTCCCCTCTTGAACTGCCAAGCCGCTTTATCTTTGCACATCTCCCATGTTTGATTCCGGTTTAACAATATGTACATATTTATGTCTTCTTCTCCTCTTGCACCGCTTTATACTTGTCCATCATAAACCTTAAACCGGCAATAACCATGTTTCAGCTTTCCATTGAAATGGCCAAACAAGTCTATGAGTGTTACCGGGTTCCTTCTAGGGTCACTGAAGAACAATTAGACAGATGTGTCGCAACTGGCGCTTTAGCCAAGAAAGAGGTCACCACTGGAGGGCCCCTGGTCTGGAAAATCCTCCTGAACCGAAAGACAGAGAAGTTGTTGTTTTTGTTGACCATCTGGGTCGAGGTTTTAGCCCTCCCGGTTCAAAGTTTTTCCGAGATGTGCTTGCCAGTTTTCAGCTCCACCCTCAAGACATCGGTCCAAACTCTGTGTCCAACGTCTGCCATTTCCAAGTCTTTTGCGAGGCTTATATTCAAGAGGAACCCACAGTTGAATTGTTTAGGGATTTCTTATATTTAAACCGTCGCACAGAGTTCACATATGGACCCAACACTGAACTCGGCGGAATGGCGATTCAAAAGAGGAAGGATGTCAGCTTCCCTCACGCCAAGCTTCAGAGTCACCATAAGGAGTGGAACCAGACCTGGTTTTATTGCAAAGACATATCTCCAACTGACGAACATCCTTTGCCGGGTTACCGCCCTCACCGTCTTAGCAATACACATCCCTTTCCTCGGTGACTAACTGCAAAGGAGAGGTCCAACTATGCTCCACAACTGTCAAAGCTTCGAGCCTTCATGGCAAACGGTTTAACAAGTGTTGACTTTGCTCGTTGTTGGATAACTTGGAGCATACTGCCCTTAAGCCAACGCACTGGTTTAATGTGTGAATACACCGGGAGTTTGAAGGACCCTCAACGACACATTGATGTTCAGCTTACAGATGCTGAAGTTACTAAGGCTGTGATGAAGATGCTGAATAACCGGAGGCTGTCTGTAGCCAGACCGGATTAAGTCCTTTCTGTGTTTCTAACAAACCGCCAACTGTAAGGATCACATAACTTTTTTGTTCTAACTTGCTTCTTTCAAATATTCTCTCAAAATTTTGTCCATCTTTGACAGGGCGATTCTGGAAGAAAAAACCACAGGATAAACCGGCAAAACCACAAGATAAATTGGCTAAGCCACTTCGCCAGAAGACCAAGGTTGTTAAAAAACCTGCCAAGAAGAGGACCACTGCGTCTTCCGAGCCAAATGCTGATGCCGATTTGGCTAATCCGGACTCAGAGGTAGAACTTGACTCTCTTGGTTCATTTTTCATACATCTCATTGACAATGACCCTTATCAGGACGATGCCGAAGGCAGCCAAGCTGATGATGTAGAGGTAATTATC
The DNA here is from genome assembly GCF_002162155.2 of Triticum dicoccoides. NCBI lineage: Eukaryota > Viridiplantae > Streptophyta > Magnoliopsida > Poales > Poaceae > Triticum > Triticum dicoccoides. The sequence continues at coordinate 121,785,136 of NC_041387.1, forward strand.
CTTTCCTCCGGTTCTGATCCTCTGCCAACACCGAAAATCCTCGAGCAAACCAGAAAGTAAAATTTTCTCACCCCCTTGCTCACTTGGACCCAAACTTTCTTTTGAAAACGCAGCAACACGAAGCTCGCCGCACAACCCGGCATAGTGGACAGGTAGTCACCTCAGCCGGTTTACCAAATACTCCAGTCCGAAAACGTCAATCAGAGGTCTTTTACATTCCTGACACTTCTTGTCCCAAGGCGGGCTGTTTCCGTCAGCCTCTTAATCCGTCTGATTCAAATTATCAGGGCACGCCTCACTCATCCTCTGGCGAGTCAATGGCCACACAGCTTCCAGCCCTCAAGATAGTTCCTGGGTGAGCTATGCCCTTGATTTTATCCTTGATGTGTTATTTTTTCATACTGTACTGATCTTTTATATATGTTCTTCTCAGTGCTAAACCTAGACCCAGTAAGAAGGCCCGGTTAAATAAACCGGCTAACGACAACACAGCTGTTGAACCGGAGAAGACTCCAGATCCGGAAGATACCAACGCTGACGCCATACTTAATGACCCGCCGCCGCAGAATCATGACTTTGTTGTTGATCAAGTGGAAATTGATCCAATGAGTCAGTCTAATAAACCGACTAGTCCAGTCCGCGACACTGATAAACTGGCAAGTCCATCTGAAGCCGATGACAAATCATCGACTCCCGTGAAGGCCGCTGATGGTGAAGAAGATGATATTATGATTACTGGCATTGGCCACACCACTCCTGGCAATCCTGTCGCTTTATCAAAGCATACTGCCAAGGACGAGCTTTCTGCTATCGGCAAAGGCAAGTGGAATGCCGATTTATCAAGCTATGCCCACCTCAGCGCTCAAGACATTCATTCTGGCTTCTTGAACCGTCTGTATACAAGTCGTGACTATGAAGCTGGTTTGGTAAATCTGATGAAGGACCGATATGAGGTAACCGCATAACTGCTTCTCTCTTATGTCCAATTCAAATATCAAACTCCAGTAGCCCCCAAGTATCAGTTTATGATACTCATCTGAACTGGTACTTTGTAATATCTTGACTTTGCATTTTTAGCCTCCAAGGGTTGGGTTATCTTTTTAAGATGAACTGGCACTTTTATAATACTGTAATTTTTGCCAGTGTAGCCCCCAAGGTCCGGTTTAACTTATAAAGATGAACCAGAACTTTTAGAAGGATACCCATAATGTTACTTTGAGCAAACATACATTAGCCCCCAAGTGCCAAGAGTAATACTTGTATTGTGCTTGGGACTTGTAGAAAGTTCCGAGAACAAGCAAATATGCATTAGCCCCCAAGTATCAGGTGCATAACTTGTTATGTGCTTGGTACTTCAAATATGTACCGTCAACTCATGATATATCTGTCTCTTGTAGGCTGAACTGAGCAAAAAGGAAACTCAAACCGCCGATCTGCAAGAAAACATCAAGTCCCAGCAAGCCGAAACCTCCAAGGCCAAGGATGAGCTGACCAGCGCTTTAGTCGCTATGGAAAAACTGAAAGAGAGTTTCAATAAGGAGCGGGCGGATTGGACACAGAAAAATCTGCTTTGTAAAAAAGAGCCGAGGATGCAGAAGCAGCTCTTAAACCGGTAGTAGATGAGCTGACTGGCGTAAAGCGGCAGATACATGCCATGACGGCTGCTGTGTTTGGTAAACATCCTTGCTTCCCACTTTCAACATATCTTCCCATACTTTGCCGGTTTACTGATGGTTGTAAATATGCAGGGACTCACATTAGTCATCTGGGCTCTGACGTACATAAAAAGCTGAAGGCTGCCTATACTCTTATAGAGTAGTTATATACCGGCACGCAACGGATCATCTGTACCGCTTCACACAACAAGCCTCCCCCACTTTAATCAAGGAAACCTTAGAAAGGTTGTCTATGTTGCCTGCCCGGGTAGAAGAGCTAAAGAAATCTGCTGCAAGAGCCGGTGCTCTGACCGCCCTAACCCGGGCAAAAGCATGGGTGCCCGATCTTGATCCGGTGGATGTCAGCAAAGGCTATCCGAGCTTAAAAGAAGACGGATCAGAGTTTGGCAATGATGACCTCCGAGCCATAAACCAGGAAGTACATCCACTGGCTTGCCAATTAGCTGAAGAAGCTGATCTTTCACATTATTAGGCGAGTTATGATGTCAACAACAAACAGGTTGCTGCACCAACTCCCGAGGTTCAAAATCTCATCCCGCCAATTCGTAAGCACACCTATGCCCCTGACATTGAACCGTCCACCCTTATAAGCGACGAAGCTGTGTTCCAAGCCCTAACTGGGATCAACTGGGCAACTGTTGACTTCCAGCCGCTGGGTAGAGATGAAGAGGATGAACCGGTGCAAGATGATCCGCAGCCGTCAGGTCAAGCTGGTGATGAATCATGATTCGGAGATCAGGTTAGCCTTCTGCGAGCCACAACACTTGTTTGAAAAACAATTATTCTTTTGGGCACTGAAACGCCTTGTAATAGGCTAGTTCAAAACTTGGTCTGTCATGCCTTCGTGCATCTTTATTTTGCCTGATACTTGGTAATTCGCCATGCTTAAGATATATGATATTCATAATCCGTAGCTGCTCCTGCATATAAGAAGTTGAAAGTGTCCTAGCGGTTTACCGCCGGACGGGTCATGATGCCCAGATATATAGCCAGGGTTTATAACCAAGGCTGGAAAAAGATATTCAAATATGGAAATACTTGATACCTGTGACCTTGAGTCATAATGTTGGCTGACCAACTATTGTAGTGAGGGTGATAACCCTAATCTGTAGTAACAGTAACTCCTGTCATATTATGCCGGTTTATGATAAAACCGTTTCAGGTTGTGATAAACACCGGTTTATCCATATTGAGTTCTGGTGAATTATAATCGAAACCATACCGGGTTAAAAAGTGCCGAATTATAATTGATCATGTACTGACAACTTGTAGTTGAAAGTCAAGCCGGTTTAATGAACACCGGTTTATCAAAACATTATAAATGTCATCAAAAGAGAAAAACTTGGCAAACAAAAGCATATGAAAAAACTTGTAGTCAAGGCTTTTCACGGGCTGCCAGGCCCCAAATTCGAGGCTTTTCATGGGCTGCCCGGCCACTGAGTTAAACCATTTCACAAAGCCTTTTAAGATGGTCCTCAATCCTTAACCAATCGTCGTTTTAACTTTGACAAGTTCAGGGTCTTATCAGATTGACTTGTCGAAGTTCGGCAGGTCATACCAGGTTTACCTGGACAGAGTGACTTACTTAAAAAGGCAGGCTAACCCAGGGTTTTAGCTGTATACACCAGGCTTCCAAGCTGTGGCTTGATAGCCTATTACAAGTGTAGATTCTTTGTTCATTGCGATAGCAAAGAATCCCCAAGCAATATTTTGAGCTGTGCTCAGTGCGTGCCTATGTTTGAGTTGTTCTTTTGCAACACTCTCTTTGGCCCCGAAATAATTTGGTTTTGAGCCGATCAAGAGGTGTGACTATGGTTTGAATACGACCAAGCCCCCAAGTGATTTTTCTGGTGGCCTTGCGCCGATCAAGAGGTGTAGCTATGGTTCGAATATGACCAACCCCCAAGTGACTTTTATATAAAGCTTTTACAAGCTGAATCAAGGGGTAAACCGAACGCCACTTTATAAAATAGAAGCCCCCATGTAACCACACATGATGTAAGAAAAAACAACAGATACCCCACTTTAGCTGAGGCTCCGGTTTATTATATTGATCATAATATATACATTGTCATAACTATGTACATAAAGAGAGCCTATGGCTCAGGTATAGTAGGGCTGAAGATGAGCGATATTCCACGGTCGGTGGGTCTCCTCCTCCAATTTACGTGAGTCTTTGTGCTCTCGAACATCTATAAGGTAGTATGACCCGTTATGCAGATTCTTGCTGACCACAAAGGGTCCTTCCCAAGGCGGGGATAACTTGTGCATATCTATCTGGTCCTGGATGAGTCGGAGCACCAGATCGCCTTCTTGAAAAGTTCTGGTTCTAACCCGGCGGCTGTGATAACGACGCAGATCTTGCCGATAAATCACCGAATGGGCCGCTGCAATGTCACGCTCCTTGTCCAACAGGTCAAGTGCTTCCTGTCATGCCTTCTCATTGTCAGCTTCAACATACGCCGCCACACGAGGCGAGTCATGACGGATGTCACTAGGGAGAACTGCCTCCGCTCCATAAACCATGAAAAAAGGTGTATAACCCGTGGATCTGTTGGGCGTGGTATTGATGCTCCATAACACAGAAGGTAACTCCTCAACCCAACAACCCGGTGTCCGTTGCAAAGGAACCATAAGCCGGGGCTTGATGCCTCTCAAGATCTCTTGATTGGCTCTCTCTACTTGACCATTAGACTGGGGGTGAGCCACTGAGGATACGTCAAGTTGGATGTGCTCACGTTGACAGAACTCCCTCATAGCACTGACTGGCTCTGCCTCCACCCACTTAGTAAACTTATCAACCGCCACCAAAAGGTGGGTCTTCTTGTCCTTGGATCTCTTAAAGGGCCCAACCATATCCAGCCCCCAAGTTGCAAACGGCCAAGTGATTGGAATCATCCTCAATTACTGGGCCGAAACATGGGCTCGACGTGAGAATTTCTGACAACCATCGCATTTTTTCACCAAGTCTTCCACATCAGCATGAGCTGTCAGCCAATAGAAGCCATGATGAAAAGCTTTTGCTACCAGGGACTTTGAACCGGCGTGGTGACCACAATCTCCTTTGTGGATCTCACACAAAATTTCACGGCCTTCTTCAGGAGAAACACAACGTTGAAATGCCCCTGTCACACTGCAATGATGCAACTCTCCATTGATAATAGTCATGGACTTGGACCGCCGGATTATCTGCCTAGCCGAAGTTTCATCCTCTGGTAACTCGCCCCGGTTCATATATGCCAAATATGGAACCGTCCAATCCGGGATAACATGAAGAGCCGCCACCAACTGAGCCTCCGGATCAGGAACAGCCAAATCCTCTTCGCCAGGGAGCTTGACGGACGGATTATGCAGCACATCCAGGAAAACATTGGGCGGAACCGGTTTACGTTGGGAACCCAAGCGGCTTAAAGCGTCCGCGCTTCATTCTTCTGCCGGTCCACATGATCGACCTGATAACCTTTGAAGTGACCTGCAACAATATCCACCTCTCGATGATATGCTGCCATGAGCGGGTCCTTGGAGTCTCAAGTACCAGACACTTGTTGAGCCACCAGATCCGAGTCACCGAAGCACTTAACTCGGCTTAGATTCATCTCTTTATCCATCCGAAGACCATGGAGTAAAGCCTCATATTCAGCTACATTGTTAGTGCAAGGGAACATTAAACGGAGAACATAACAAAACTTATCACCTCGTGGGGAAGTTAATACAACTCCAGCCCTCGAGCCCTCCAATTGCCTGGACCCATCAAAATGAATAGTCCAGTAAGTATGACCCGGCTTCTCTTCTGGCGCCTGTAATTCTGTCCAGTCATTGATGAAATCCACAAGTGCCTGAGATTTGACCGCCGTCCGGGGCATATATTTTAACCCGTGAGGCCCAAGCTCAATAGCCCACTCAGCAATCTGGCCAGTTGCTTCCCTGTTTTGGATTATATCCCCCAAAGGAGCAGAGCTAACCACAGTGATGGGATGACCTTGGAAATATCGCTTAAGCTTCCGGCTTGCCATAATAACTCCATACACCAGCTTCTGCCAATGTGGGTACCTTTGCTTGGACTCAATAAGTACCTCACTGATATTATAAACCGGTCGTTGAACCGGATACTCCTTTCCGGCCTCCTTGCGCTCCACAACAATAGCCATGCTAACAGCCCGGGCATTAGCTGCCACATATAGCAATAATGGCTCTTTATCAACAGGAGCAGCAAGAACCGACGGATTAGCCAGCTGCCGCTTTAAGTCCTCAAATGCTTCATTGGCGGTGTCACTCCAGACGAAGTCATCCGTTTTCTTCAGCATCTGATATAAAGGGATGGCCTTCTCACCAAGGCGACTGATAAACCGGCTCAAGGCGGTAATCCGGCCTGCCAGGCGTTGAACATCATTGATACACTTCGGTTTATCCAATGAAGTTATAGCCTTGATTTTCTCCGGATTAGCTTCAATGCCCCTGTTAGACACCAGAAAGCCCAAGAGTTTGCCTGCCGGTACACCGAAAACACACTTGGCCGGATTAAGCATCATTTTATAAACTCGGAGGTTATCAAAGGTCTCCTTCAATTCATCTATCAATGTCTCCTTCTTTCTAGATTTTACCACAATATCATCCACATAAGCATGAACATTGCGGCCGATCTGATCATGAAGACAATTCTGCACACAGCGCTGATAAGTTGCCTGGGTACTCTTGAGCCCAAAAGGCATAGACACATAGCAGAAGGCTCCAAAAGGAGTTATAAACGCTATCTTCTCCTGGTCCTTAACTGCCATTTTGATCTGATGGTGACCAGAATACGTATACAAAAAGCTCAAACGCTCACAATCCGCCATAGCATCAATGATTTGATCAATACGAGGGAGAGCAAAAGGATCCGCCGGTCAAGCCTTGTTCAAATCTGTTAGTCCACACACATACGCCAAGTGCCGTTCTTCTTTAGCACCAACACCGGATTAGCCAACCATTAAGGATGAGATACTTCAACGATGAACCCAGCCGCCAAGAGCCTGGCTACTTCCTCACCAATAGCCTTGCGTCTTTCTTCATTGAACCGGCGAAGAAATTGCTTGACCGGTTTATACTTGGGATCGACATTGAGAGTGTGCTCAGCGAGTTCTCTCGGTACACCTGGCATGTCAGAAGGCTTCCACGCAAAGATGTCCCGATTCTCACGGATGAACTTGATGAGCACGCTTTCCTATTTCAGATCCAAGTTAGCGCTGATGCTAAATTGCTTGGATGAGTCGCCTAGAACAAAATCAACCAGCTTAGTCTCATCAGCCGTTTTAAACTTCAAGGCCGGATCATGCTCTATAGTTGGCTTTTTCAAACAAGTCATATCCTCCGGATCAACATTGTCCTTGTAGAACTTCAACTCCTCTATTGCACAAACCGACTTGGCATATGCTGCATCACCTTCTTCACATTCCAAGGCGATCTTACGGTTTCCATGAACCGTAATGGTACCCTTATGACCCGATGTCTTGAGCTGCAGATATACATAACAGGGCCTTGCCATGAACTTGGCATAAGCCGGCCGTCCAAACAAGGCATGATACGGGCTTTTAATTTTCACCACCTCAAAGGTCAATGTCTCCGACCTTGAATCATGCTCATCACCAAAAGCAACCTCCAGAGCTATCTTACCAACGGGATATGCCGATTTGCCAGGCACCACACCATGGAAGACCGTGTTGGACGGTTTAAGATTCTTATCCGTTAACCCCATGCGACGGAAAGTTTCATAATAAAGGATATTGATACTACTCCCTCCATCCATGAGTACCTTGGTGAACTTATATTCGCCTACCTGAGGCACCACCACCAATGCCAGATGACCCAGATTATCTACCCGGGGCGGATGATCCTCCCTACTCCATACGATTGGCTGCTCAGACCAGCATAAGTAACGGGGCACCGCCGGTTCAACGGAATTCACTGCCCTTTTATGAAGCTTCTGATCGCGCTTGCATAGGCTAGTGGTGAAGACATGATACTATCCACTGTTCAACTGCTTCGGGTTGCTCTGGTAACCCGACTACTGCTGTTGCTGCTGATTGCCCTGATGATTATAACCACCTTGACTGCCCTGATTGCCTTGATTTCTATGTCTGCTCTGATTACCATGAAAACCTGAACCGGAACTGCCTCCACCGTAACCCAGCCCATGAGATCCAGGGCCTGAACCGCCGCCTGGTCCGTGATCATACCGAAAAAGTCGGAATTTTTGAACTCCTGCATGATATAACAATCTTTCTAGAGGTGCGTGGACGGTTTGTCCTGCATCTCGTGCTTTGGCCAAGGCTGGTTTAACAGATAAGACAGGCGCTCCGAATTAGGTCTTGGTCCTCCGCCACGCTGGGGCGGTTTACCCTTACGCCACTGGCCTTTGTCATGTGTGTTGGTGTTAGCCACAAAATCTAAGCTGTTATCCGCCTTACACTTACCGCTGTTTCCATGACCCACCGGGTTATGCTGCTGCCCCTTGGTGTTGCCGCTCTTCTTTCCCTTCCCTGTCTTGTCATCGTCAGACTCGGGGTCCTTGGTACTATCAGAGTCGGCATACTTTACAAGAGCTGCCATAAGTGTTCCCATGTCATTACAATGACGTTTGAGCCGTCCCAACTTCAACTTCGGAGGTGCAAACCGGCAATTGCCTTCCAATGTTAAAACTGCTGTATCAGCGTTGATGCGGTCCGATGAATGCAAAATCTCCGAAACCCGGCGCACCCAACGGGTTGTCGATTCTCCTTCCTCATGGACACAGGTAGCTAAGTCCACAATTGACATGGGCTGCTTGCATGTATCCTTGAAATTCTGGATAAACCGGGCCCTTAATTCGGCCCATGACCCAATAGAGTTAGCCGGCAAGTTCTTCAGCCAAGTGCGGGCTGTCCCCTCCAGCATCATGGTGAAGTATTTAGCACACACCGCATCGTCCACATCCAACATCTCCATTGCCATCTCATAGCTTTCAACCCATGACTCGGTGGATAAATCGGCGGTGTAATTCGGCACTTTACGTGGGCCCTTGAAATCCTTGGGCAGGCGCATGTTGCGTAGCGCTGGGACGAGACACGGTACTCCCAAAGAGCTGGAAGTAACCCCTGGCTCCACCGACGTGGTTGGACGAACCAGAGTAAGTTGGCGGGCTTCATGCTGCGCCGCTTACTCGGCCTCTCGATGTGCCCTAGCACGATCCACCACATCCTGAGCATCACCACCGCCACCCGCCGGGTTATGGCCACGGGGCGGATTACGGTTTCGCGCACTGCTTGACACGGCCGGTTCATTGATATGCCCGATGTAGCTCCGGCTTGGGCGGGGAGTAGAATGGATCCTTTCGCGACTATATTGATAAGCTTGCTGCCGAGTCAAAGCTGTCTGAAGGAGCTCCCTAGGCCGTCGCATCTCGAAGCTACTGGGGACTCACCTTCGATCGGGAGAGCCGCCAGTCGTGAAGTGGCAGCGATAATGTTATCCATTGGGTTAGAGTAGTGACCCGGCGGTGTTGGGACGTGTTGTGACTGGACATTGTTCTGACGAGGCGGATCTGTTGGACGCGGCTGAACCGGCGCTCCCGTTCCAGGTGCCTCCGTCCGGTTTACCACTGGCGGATTACTGGTCCCTGCTCCTGCGGTATTAAAGAGGTGCCTGGCCTCATAAACCGGCGGCAGGTGAGACCAGTACCTTCTCCTCATGACATCATTGGACGCGCTCTAATCCAACATAAGCCGGTAAGCCTGTGCATCCAATGCGGCCCGTTCCGCAGCCATCCTGGTATCCTCAGCCGCCAGGTCGGCCTTGTCCTGGGATATCTGATCTTTCACCTTCGCGATTTCTGCATTATGCTCCTCTTGATTCGCCGGATTAACCTCCGCCATCAGTGCTGCAAAGCGTCAAATAAATCAGATAAAACCTGAGCCAGCGGTCGCACGGGGCCTCCTGCCCCGGCCGCTGTCGCTGCTACTGACCTGGAAATCATCGCCGCTGCGGTCGAAGAGTGGAGCGCTGGCTGTGTACCGGCCATGAAGATCGCAACCCGGTTTGGCAGATCAAAGGGGTCCGGAATACTGTCGCCATCGGAACAGCCCCCAATCCGACCATCTTGCAACTGGTACAATGACTCGGTCTCTTCGGTCGATGACTTGTCATCGGAATAAATGACGGTTTCACCACCAGATTCCGATCTATCCTCAGATTCCACTCCGTGGATGATTCCCATGAAGGCACGCTTCGTGACAGGCTTAACCCGGGCAGATCTCGCACGCTGAGCCGTCTCGACGATGGTAGATGTCCGGCTCAGGGCCCAGTTCGTTGATCTTGCCAATGAAAACATGGATGCCGCCGAAGGGGACCCGGTACCCGTACTCGGTTGAGCCGGCCTCGGGGCCCTAGCCTGTGTCGTCGATGTAGAGCTTGCCGCGACAACTCTTGGTCATTTGGCCCATAGCGTATCCCTTGAGTCCTTCGAAGCTGCCCTCTAAGAACTCGAAACCATCGTGCGATAGCCCGACGGTGGGCGCCAACTGTCGTGGTTTTGCCACGGCAGATGTCCTAAAGAAAGGACTTAGTCGTGGAGCCATCGCGACGGGTTAGCTTAAAGGGGTTAAAGCGGACAAAGGATGCAGAGAGTTTATACTGGTTCGGCCCCTTGCGGTGAAGGTAAAGGCCTAATCCAATTGTTGTGGAATTGCTAGGGTTTCGATGACCAGGGAGCGAATTCGCTATGCCTGGCTCTCGAGTTGTTGTTTGTTCTCCCTAAACCGTCGCCGGGTCGTCCCCTTATATACATGGGTTGGCGCCCATCGGTTTATAGGGTCCCGAGGCTACCTCATAAACGTGTTCGGCTCGGTCTCTGCTCTTTCTATCTTACAACACAAGTTTACATATCATTGTCGGTTTACGTCTATAGACCTTAAACCGTCTTTGGGCCTTGGGCCTTCATAAAGCACCACCGTCTGTCTTCATGGGCTTCAGGTACAGTGAACCATTATGGGGACAACCCGGCCTCTCCTGGCCGGTTTACGCCCAGTAGTAATATCCCCAACAACTTCCATCGACCCCTTCAACAAATACATTGGGTTGTAGGACTATGCTTCAACCTAAGGATGGCAATGGGCAGGGTATGGGGCGGGTAGAGAAATACCATATCCATACCTGTGTAGTCAATGGATATAAAATTATACCCATACCCGTACCCATGGGTATGAAACTTTACTTGTACCCATACCTGACTGGTACCCATACCCATTGGGTACCCAACGGGTAGATCAAACAATACACAATTTATTCATAATTTTACATTTATCTATATAACACATTTAACAAACAAACATTGATCTCAACTCAATAAGAGATATATGAGTACATGAAAATTATCTCAATTGAAATTAACAATTGGTGACAACTTTAACATAGGTTCACAAGCTCACGACACAACTTTAACATAGGTACACTTATGAATTGTGGGTAAGGTTTAGTCAGCATAAACGGGTAGGGTATGGGTATATCTATGGGCAAAAGGCTATACCTGTACCCTACTTAACGAGTAGGGTAAGGGTACTACCCATGGGTATAAAATTGTGCCCATACCCTACCTGTCGTGGAGTTGTCACGGTAGATGTCCTAGCGGAAGGACTTAGTCATGGAGCCATCGCAACTAGGTTAGCTTAAAGGGGTTAAACGGGACAAAGGACACAGGGAGTTTATACTGGTTTGGCCCCTTGCGGTGAAGGTAAAGGCCTAATCCAGTTGAGGTGGTATTGCTTGGGTTTCGATTACCAGGGAGCGAATACGCTTGACCTAGTTCTCGATCTCTTGTCTCTTGCCCTAAGTCGCCGCCGGGTCGTCCCCTTTATATACACAAGTTGACGCCCAGTGGCTCATGGTGTCCCGGTCGGCTCATACACAACGTGTCTGGCTCGGTGACTAACTACACATGCCTTATAATACAAATCATACATATATGGCGGTTTACACCTGTGGGCCTCAAGTCGCCTTTGGGTTCCGGGCCTTCAGTAAGCCTGCTTCGTGAACCACCATTTTCAACATCTTCATGGGCTTTGTCATTATGAACCGCCAGCCGTATGACCCGGCCCCTCCTGGGCGGGTCATACCCAATAGTTACATCCCCAACATTAGGCCCAGGTTGATGTGAACTTATTCATATCAATCTTTCAACACTTAGAAAAAATCCTACTTCATTTGCTCTTGCAAGATCTTGTAACCCGCCATGACGTCATCTCCTAGGATTGTGGTAACCCGCCGTGATGTCACCTGTCATTAATATTACGCAAGGACCAAATCTTAATATATCCTCTCTTTTGACGAGCTCCCGAAAATCGAGGCGTCTGTGCTGTCACATATCCATTTTTTGGCCTCCTCGATTCCCGCGCATGCCACTTATCCTTTCAACTTTATAAATAGGTACAGGGGTCCCTTTCACTTTCCCCCTTGCCTTCTCATCTCCATCTTATTCCTCACGACGCTTCTGCGCCCGAGCTCCACCGCCGCCGTTGACCTTCACTGCTACCTCGACCACGGCCGCTGCATCAACCTGAATTGACCAGAGTCCATCCGCGCACCTCCGCTGTTCAACAGCTCTGGTGAGTTTTCCCCCTTCGTTTCACCGTAGATCCCATTAGGGTTTCTGCAAGTTCGTCACAGTTCCTCTCGGCCTTTCTCTGTTCTTCACTGTATTTTGAGATTTTAACCGAACTTTATACTCCTCCTGCGCGGAAACAAGTGCTCCCTTGGGTGGTTTTGGTAATTAATGTCAACATATCTCTTGTTGGACTAATGTTTTTATCTAGTATATTTTAGACAAGTTCAACAGATGGAGTGGCATGGACATGAGGATGTGGAACCCCTTCAAGAAGCTAAGGACAAAAGATTGGCTCAAGCTCAAAAGCTCAAGACTCTACATTTTCATTTTAGTGATCCAAGATCATATTGAGTCCATAGGAAAAGCCAATACTATTAAAAGGGGATGAGGTGTTGCTTAATGGCTTGCTTGCTCAAAGTGCTTAGTGATATGCTCCAAAAGCCCTCAACCACTTTCTCATTTCCACATATGTCCCAAACCAAAAGTCAGACTCGGCCCTACCGATTTGATCTATCAGGCGCCACCGTGTTCATTTGACATAGCCACTACCAGAAACCCTAATCAATTCGGTCTCACCGATGGGATCCTGGTCTCACTGAGATGGGCTTGCAAACTCTCTGTTGCCTGTTACATTTATTTTGGTCCCACCGAGATTTGTAATCGGTCTCACCGAGTTTGCTTGACCAACTCTCTAGTTAGTTCATTACCAAAATCGGTCCCACCGAGTTTGTGTAATCGGTCAAACCGAGATGAGGTTTTACCCTAACCCTAGCACATCGGTCCCACCAAGTTGATCATATCGGTCCCACCGAAATGTCTAACGGTCACATTATGAACTAAATCGGTCTGACCGAGTTTGGTGAATTGTGTGTAACGGTTAGATTTTGTGTGGAGGCTATATATACCCCTCCACCCTTCCTTCATTCGTGAGGAAAGCCATCAGAACACGCCTACATTTTCTGAGAGAGAACCACCTACTCATGTGTTGAGACCAAGATATTCCATTCCAACCACATAAATCTTGATCTCTAGCCTTCCCCAAGTTGCTTTCCACTCAAATCGTCTTTCCACCAAATCCAAATCTGTGAGAGAGAGTTGAGTGTTGGGGAGACTATCATTTGAAGCACAAGAGCAAGGAGTTCATCATCAACACACCATCTATTACCTTTTGGAGAGTGGTGTCTCCTAGATTGGTTAGGTGTTACTTGGGAGCCTCCGTCAAGATTCTGGAGTTGAACCAAGGAGTTTGTACGGGCAAGGAGATCACCTACTTCATGAAGATCTACCCTAGTGAGGCAAGTCCTTCGTGGGCGATGGCCATGGTGGGATAGACAAGGTTGCTTCTTCGTGGACCCTTCGTGGACTCATGCAACCGTTACCCTTCGTGGGTTGAAGTCTCCATCAACGTGGATTTACGATAGCACCACCTATCGGAACCACGGAAAAAATCTTCGTGTCTCCAATTGCGTTTGCATACTCCAAACTCCTCCCTTTACATTCTTGCAACTTGCATGCTTTACATTCCGCTGCTCATATACTCTTGCCATGATTGCTTGAAATGTATTGTAAATGTTTAAACTTGTGCTAAAACTCCACCTCAACTTGAAGAAAATAAAAACGGCAACTTTTCTTTACTAAGAATCTATTCACCCCCCCTCTAGACACCTCTTATTGATCCTTTCACCAAGCCGCCGAGTCATCCCAAAGATTGGAACCAAACTTGGTTCTACTGTCAAAACACATATCCAGCAGATGAAAATCCCCTGTCGGGTTACCACGACCACCGGCTTAGCAACACACATCCACTTCCCCCACGGATTAACACGAAGGAGCGGGCCAAATATGCGCCAACTTTTTCAAAGCTCAAAGCCTTTATGGCTAATGGCTTAGCCGGCGTCGACCTTGTCCGGTGCTGGGTGTCCTGGAGTATCTTGCCATTAAGCCGTCGCCCTGGCTTAATGTGCGAATATGCTGGCGATTTAAAAGATCCCTAGCGCCACTGCGACATTCGACTGTCTAACGCAGAAATTACTGAAGCCACCAAAAAATTGCTGAACGAACCTTTAAAGGAATGCAGTAAAATAGGACTTAGTCCTTTCTGCACCTTCAACAAGCCGCCAGCCGTAAGTGCTGCACACCTCTCGCTCAACCATATTTGCAATAATTATGCCCACTTATGATCTTTTTGACCTCAACAGACCGATTCTCCATTTTGGAAGAAGAAGCCACAGGATAAACCGGCCAAACCGGCTCGTACCAAAACCAAGGCCACCAAGAGGCCTGCCAATAGGAAAACCACCGAGTCCACCAATTTAAACTTGGATGATGACAGTGATGATGATGAGTCGGAGGTAGAACTTGACTCTCTTGGCTCATTTTTTATACACCTCATTGATAATGATTGTTCTCAGGAGGAAGCCGACACCAGTCGTGCAGATAATGCAGAGGTAATTATTCTTTCCTCTAGCTCAGAACCTCTGCCAACATAGAAAACCGGACAAGCAAGCCAGAAAGTAAGCTCACCCTTTAGCTCACTTGGATCCCAACTTCCTTTTGAAGATGCGACAACATGAAGCTCGATGTACAACTCGGAACAGTGGAGGTGGAGTTTTATCCTCCGGCTTACCAAATACCCCAGTACCTCGCAAACGTTAACAGGAGGTATCAAAAATTTCTGACTTAGATTATTCAAAGGCCGGTGTTTATTGACAACCTCTTAATCCATCTGATTCAAATTATCAGGGAGCATCTCACTCCTCGTCTGGCGACTCAACATGAACTCATATCCCGGCCTTCAAACCGGTGCCAGGGTAAGATTATCAAGCCTCTGCTTTTAATTATATACTCAATTGTTGTACTAATCTTTCCTTGTGTTTCATTCACAGGGCCATGGCAAAACCCAGAAAGAAGGCGAAGGTAACCAAAACTCCTGAGAACCCTTTTGAGTCGGAGCAGGCAGAAAAAACCTCTCAAGCTCCTGAAGCTACAGTTGGTGAACCTCCACTAGTTGATCACAATGTTGATGTTGACCAAATGAACATTGACCCGGCCATCACCGATCCGCCAAGCCCCATCAAAACAGCAAGCCCTGTTAAGCCGGCGGAAGAAAAAGACGATGATGTTACCATCACTGGGCATGGCTATACAGAGCCGGGGAAACCCACTACCCTATCGAAACACAGTGCTAAGGAAGAAATTCCTATTGCTGACAAGGGCAAGTGGTCAGTCAATCTGGACAATTATGCTAGTTTCAGTGCCCAAGAAATTCACTCTGGGTATTTGAACCGTCTTTATACAAGCCGCGACTATGAAGCCGGCTTAGTGAACTTCATGAAGGAGTGCTATGAGGTAAACACTGCTGCTGGCGTCCTGGGAATGGGGGTCCCCATACTTGCCTACCTGCGGCCCACGGCGTGGTTGTGCTAGCAGGCATGTATGGCTTATCTTCATCAACAAGGCATTCAAGACCCTCGCGAGGGGCAAGCCTTGCGAGGCGGACGACGCAAGACCTCCTCAGGAGCGGCCTCGCCAGGCAGGCTTGCGAGGGGCGGAGAGATCAAGGCAAGGCAAACCTCGCGAGGTTCTCATGACGATCGAGACTAGGCGGGTGCCAGGTGGGCGCCAGCGCACGCAGCGTCCTTGTTTCCTCTTTGGTGCTAAGGAGGCAAGCGCAGACGTGGAGTACCGAGGCATCAAGCAAAGGTTTCCATATCGGTGCAACGAGACCAAGACCAGCAGGACGGCAAGATGGAGGTCACCATGGAGCTCAAGGCGGCGTCACCACCAGAGCCTTTTGCAGGCGAAGACCGCTTTTGTCAGGATAAGCTGTACTAGCTGTCCCCTTTCAAATTTGCCGTTGTTGGCTCCCTTCCCGCTCAATATTTGGGTAGAGGACCAGGGCCTCTATAAATAGGACTAGCCACCATAGTAGAAGGCAAGCAAGCCTAAGCTGATCAAATCCATACTCACACAAGTTCGCCAAGCACAAGAACACCTCATCCTCAGGAGGTTGTTCTTCCCCTTGTACTGTTCGCCATCAGCCCAAGAGGCAATCCATCACCACCAAGTTAGCCGCCAAGTTTATTGGACATGATAGAATAGAATGTGCTATAAACTTCAATAATTGCATAGATCAAATCCAGTAGCCCCCAAGGGTCGGTTTAGGCTTTCAAGATAAAATCAGGACTTATAATAACAGTATTTCAACTTTGCATGTGTAACCCCCAAGGGTCGGTTTAATCTGTCAAGATGAACCGGGACATTAGATAATAAGGATTTAATTTCCCATCTATAGCCCTCAAGGGTGGGCTTAATCTGTTAAGATAAGCCGGGTCTCAATACCATATATATCCCAAAAATTTAAGCACAGAGCCTCCATAACTTGGCTATAATCAACATATAACAACCAGATCATTATAAACTTGTCTTGAAAAAGAGCAATAGGCATTATCCCCCAAGTGCCAAGGAAAATACTTGTATTGTGCTTGGGACTTCAAAAAAGATCTTAAGAGCAATAGGCATTAGCCCCCAAGTGCCAAGGAAAATACTTGTATTGTGCTTGGGACTTCAAATAAATTCATTGCAATCTCATTTACTGTTTCTCTCTTGTAGGCCGAGCTTAGTAGCAAAGAATCCCAAGTCGCCGACCTTCAAGAAAACATCAAGTCCCAGCAAGCAGAAACCTCCAAGGCCAAAGATGAGTTGACCACTGCTTTAGCAGAAATGGGGAAGCTGAAAGAAGGCTTTAAAGCTGAACAGGCGGGTTGGGATACAAAGAGGTCAGCCCTGTTGAAGAGGGTTGAGGATGCTGAAGCGACCCTTAAGCCGGTAGCTGCAGAGCTTGCCGGCTTAAAACAGCAAATGAATGCCATGACTGTTGCCATTTTCGGTAAATAACTTCCTTTTAATCTGTTTAATGTATGTTAACCAATGTGGTCCCAGATTACAAACTTCCTTGATGATACAGGCTCCAGAGTTGCCCACCTTGGCTCAGACATGCGGAGAAAACTAAAAGTCGCCTACACGCTCATAGAACAGTTATATACTGGCGCACAATGGGTGATTTGCATAGCTGCTCACAACAAATAGCCTCCAACCCTCATCAAGGATATGTTGGAGAAACTATCTATGCTGCCTCCGCGGATCGAAGAATTGAAGAAATCAGCTGCCAGAGCCGGTGCACTTACAGCGTTAACCCGGGCCAAAGCATGGCTAGCTGATCTTGAACCGGCAGACTTGGCCAATGGCTGCCCGAGCGTAAAGGAAGATGGGTCACCCTTCAGCGCAGAAGACTTCTACGCAATTGCAAGGGAAATGCGTCCTCTAGCCAGTAAGCTGGCTGAAGACACTAATCTTTCACATTATCAGCCGGTTTATGACACCGACAACAAGAAGGTCAAGGCGCCGACTCACGATTCTCAGGACCTGAGTCCTCTGATCCGTAAGCACACTTTTTCCCCTGATGTTGACCCATCAACATTTATAAGTGATGAAGCTGTATTCAGAGCTTTGACTGGGATCAACCGGGCAACCCCTGACTTCCAGCCATTGGGTGAAGACGAGCAGGATGAACCGGCACTGGACGATCCACAACCTTCAGCTCATCAAGGCCAAAATCCATAAGTCACAGGTCGGCTTAGCATCTGTTTTCTGTAAACTGCCAGAACAATTATTCTTTTGGGGCATCAAATGCCTTGTAATATGCTAGTTAAACTCTTGATCTGCTATGCCATCGTGCATGTTTTGTTTTGCATAACATTGCTGATCCGCCAGTTGAAGATCTGCCACTTTATGCTTATGATATCCTCAAGTATGTTTGAGCAGATTTTATTTTCCCTGCACATGCACATATCACAAGTGCTCTGGCGTTTTACCCCAGAGCGGGTCATAATACCCTATATAAAGACCACTGGTGACTAAAAATAGTCCATAACTAGGGTTGGTTTTAATCATAACGTTTTATAAGCATAACAAAAATATCATACCTGTGATATTTGCTCACACTATCGGCTTATCATACCTGTGCAGTAAGGGTTACAACCCAAAAGATTGAGCGTACAATGCCCTGTTCAATTGACTTATACTGCCGGCTTACAACACCGTATGCAGCAAGGGGTGATATCCCAAAATTTAGAGCACAACGCTTCTAAGTATATAAAATCATCATACACCGGCGACTTATAGTCCAAAGCCGGGCCGGGTTAACAAACGCCGGATAAATTCATGTATGAACCATAAGGCAACATATCCTTCATCGCTTTGCAAATATATCACAAAAAATGAAGCTCAAAAAATGTTCCAATCAAATAAAAACCAAAAAACAAAGCTTTTCACAGGCTGCCAAGCCTTCAAGTCAAGTGCTTTTCAAGGGCTGCACAACCATTGAGTTAAACCTTCATTCAATCTTATAAGCCGGGCATCACATGACCAATCGTCGTTTTAACTTTGAAAAGTTCAGGGTCTGTATAAGATTGACTTGTCAAAAGTACGGCGAGTCATTCCTGTCAATTTGGGCAGAGTGGCGGACTTAAAAAGGCAGGATAACCCGAGTTTTTAGGTGAACACACCTGGCTTCCAAGCCTACTACAAGGGTCATAAAAACTCTTATCCATTGAACAGAGAGCCCCCAAGCAGTATTTCATTCCAGGTGTACAAGCCGGATCAATAGGGTAATCTTAGCTATGCTCAATGAGTAGGAAGCCCCCAAGTATTTAGTAATCATGGTGTACAAGCCGAATCAAGAGGGTAGTCATAGCTATGCTCAATGAGTAGGAAGCCCCCAAGTGATCATATGAAGTGACAATAAAGACTCATCATTCTTAAAAATGAAACGACAGAGGCCCTGAATTATCAGGGGTGCCGACTTTATTATATCCACCATAATATATACATTGTCAAAATATGTACATCACAAGAGCCAGTGGCTCAAGTGTAATAAGGCCGAAGATGAGCAATATTCCAAGGCCAGCAGGTCTCCTCCTTCGACGTGCGTGAGTCCTTGTGGTCTCGAACATTGATAAGGTAGTATGACCCATTGTTCAGATTTTTGCTGACCACAAAGGGCCCTTCCCAAGGTGGGGATAGCTTGTGCAAATCAGTTTGATCCTGGATAAGCCGGAGCACCAAAACACCCTCTTTAAATGTTCTGGTTTTAACCCGGCGGCTGTGATAACGGCGCAGATCTTGCTGGTAAATCGCCAAATGAGCCACCGCAAGGTCACACTCCTCATCTAATAGGTCAAGTGCCTCCTGACGTGCCTTTTCATTATCAGCTTCAATATAAGCCGCCACATGAGGTGAATCGTGCCGTATGTCACTAGGGAGAACCGCCTCTGCTCCGTAAACCATGAAGAAAGGCGTGTAACCCATAGATCTATTGGGGTTGGTATTGATGCCCCATAACACGGAAGGTAACTCCTCCACCCAACAACTCGGCGTCCTCTGCAAAGGGACCATAAGCCGGGGCTTGATGCCTTTCAAGATTTCTTGATTGGCCCTCTCAGCTTGACCATTGGACTGGGGGTGAGCCACCGAAGATACATCAAGCCGAATATGTTCTCGTTGACAAAACTCTTTCATATCACCCTTGGATAGATTAGTGCCATTATCAGTTATAATGCTGTGGGGAAAGCCAAAACGGAAAATCACCATCTTGATGAATTGAACCGCCGTCACTGCGTCACACTTACTAACCGGCTCTGCTTCAACCCATTTTGTAAATTTGTCGATCGCCACCAAAAGGTGGGTCTTTTTATCCTTGGATCTTTTGAAGGGTCCAACCATATCAAGCCCCTAGACTACGAACGGCCAAGCAATTGGAATCCTCAATTCTTAAGCCGGCACATGAGCTCATCGTGAAAACTTCTGACAACCATCACATTTACTAACCAAATCCTCAGCATCAGCATGAGCCGTCAGCCAATAAAATCCATGACGAAAAGCCTTGGCTATGAGAGACTTAGAGCCAGCATGATGACCACAATATCCTTCATGAATCTCTCATAGAATCTCACAATCTTCCGCAGGATAAACACAACGTTGAAACGCCCCTGTGTCACTGCGATGATGAAATTCTTCATTGATAATAGTCATTGACTTAGACCGCCGGGTTATCTGCCTGGCCAAAGTTTCATCCTCAGGAAACTCGCCCCAGGTCATATAAGCCAAATATGGAACTGTCCAATCAGGAATGGCATGAAGAGCCGCCACCAATTGTGCTTTCGGGTCAAGAATAGCCAGATCTTCCTCTGTAGGCAATTTGACTGAAGGGTTATGCAGGATATCCAGGAAAGTGTTAGGTGGCACCGGCTTACGCTGGGACCCTAACCGGCTCAAAGCATCAGTCGCCTCATTTTTCCTACGATCAACATGTTCAACTTGATAACCTTTGAAGTGACCAGCGATAACATCAACCTCTCGGCGATAAGCCGCCATGAGTGGATCCTTAGAATCCCAAGTGCGAGAAACTTGTTGGGCTACCAAATCTGAGTCGCCAAAACACCTCACCTGGCTTAAGTTCATCTCCTTAGCCATCCGAAGACCATGGAGCAAGGCCTCATACTCAGTTGCATTGTTTGTACAAGGGAACATCAACCGGAGAACATAACAAAATTTATCACCTCCTGGGGAAGTCAAAACACTACAAAAAAATACACTTCCGTGATGATACGTGTTTGTCACAGTAGGTCACGTTTACTGTCATGCATGTACATCCATGACAAATTTATGACAGAATCAAGATAGTCATACATGTGCTGTCGTAGAAGTGTTCCATGACATTACCAAAATTATCATCACGGAAGTGTCCACTTCCATGACGATAAATCGCGTGTCATAGAAGTGCTTTCGTCAAGGGTGACCGTCATGTGGCATCGACCGTAACGGCTCGCTGTTAAGCTATCGGGTCCGGTTTTGGATTCGATAACCTGTTAATAGCTTGGACCAATGGGGATTTTCCACGTGTAATGTTCTCATTGGCCGATGGAACCACGTGTCAGCTCCTCGTTGGGATAGATGTCATCGACTCATTGGGCAGGAGGCGCCTATGATACGTCGACACATGGCCAGCCCAATAGAGGCCCATTCCGGTGAAAAGGCCAGCCCAGCTGAAGGCCCACCATGTTTTTTTAGACACTAGTGGGCTGGCCCGTTAACAGCCTGCTATGTTTTGGGTCAAATTGAGGCCCATATTAGATCAGGCCCGTTCACAGCCTGCCGAGTTTTGGGCCAAATTACGGCCCATATCAGATCAGGCCCGTTAACAGGCCACTGTACCTTTGGGCCCATTCTAAGACAGGTTTGTATTTTAGCCTGTTAAATGCCCGTTTACCAGTTCGGCCCGATAATAGTTTCGACCTGTTAGCGGCCCGTGGAGTATCTGGGACATTGTCGACCCAGTTTAACATTAGGCCATTTAACGGCCCAGGCAGAAACTGGGCTATTTCTTGTCCGAAGTAACTTTAGGCCTCTTAATGGCCCGTAGTCTTCGTGGATAAATTTCATCCCAACTGGCCTATCGGCCTGTTAATGGCCCATGTAACAGTTGGGCCTAATTACAGCCTGCGTTGAATCCGGCCTGCTTACAGCCCATTTGATAATAGCCCTTGACACTTTTGGGCCTATGGCCCGCGTGGATACCGGCCTACTTAAAGCCCATAATTTTATTGGGCCAAATGGGCCCGAGATATATTTTGGCATGTTAACTGCTCGTCCTATTTGGGCCAAACATGGGCCTTAGGCAGTTTTGACCTGTTTTGGCCTGTGAATTTTTCGGCTCAACGCTAGCCCAATCTAGGTTTTAGCTTGTTAAAAGCCCATTGTATTCTCTGGCCCAGCTGGCCAGAACTTTACTCGGCTTGTTAAAGGCGGGCAACAACCATAAGGTTTAGACCTGCTAATGGCCCAAGATGACTATAGGCCCACGTTTTGGCCCATATGAGTAATGGGCCGCCCTAAAGACCGACAACACTGAGATCCACTGAACCTTCCGTCCTAAATTACAGCATACCGACCAAGAATAAACCTAGACTATACAACAAAGAAATTACAGCATATTACATCCCCTCGGCATCAAAGTTCGCCGCCAGTGATAATAAAGGGCAACCAGACAACAGATTACATAAACTGGGCAGGTCGCCACCGGTGGAAGTTAACAGGCGGACAAAATAATAGACAGAACCGACAGCACTTCAACACAGTTCAAGAAAGGTTAGCCCGGCCCAGCAGCTGCAGCGCAAGCAGCTTAGCAACCTGATGAGACTGCACTACTTTGGCACTCATATCCACCAACTTAAGCTGCATAGCATCAATAAACATCTTGTACTTACAGTTATCTTGCATAGAGATTGGAGTTCCAGTCGTATTTGAGCGGAAGCATTGAGGGAGTCCTAGACTAAGGGGTCCTCGGGCGTCCGACCTGTTATCCATGGGCCGGACTGATGGGCTGTGAAGATATGAAGGCCGAAGACAATACCCGTGTCCGGATTGGACTCTACTTGGCGTGGAAGGCAAGCTAGGCGACCTATTATGAAGGTTTCCTCCTATGTAACCGACCTCATGTAACCCTAGATCTCTCTGGTGTCTATATAAACCGGAGAGCATAGTCCAGATAGGACAGATTCATGACCATATTCACATAGGCTAGACTTCTATGGTTTAGCCATTACGATCTCGTGGTAGATCAACTCTTGTAACACTCATATTCATCAAGATCAATCAAGCAGGAAGTAGGGTATTACCTCCATAGAGAGGACCCGAACCTGGGTAAACATTGTGTCCCCCGGATCATGTTACCATTGATCCTAGACGCACAGTTCGGGACCCCCTACCCGAGATCCACCGGTTTTGACACCGACATTGGTGCTTTAATTGAGAGTTCCACTGTGCCGTTGACGAAAGGTTTGATGGCCCCCTTCAATTGTCAATAATGACACTGTCCAGGGAGGGACCTTCCTCCCCGGACAGGTTTTTGTGTTCGGCGGCTTCGCACTGCAGGCCAACTCGCTTGGCCATCTGGAGCAGATCTATAGTTACGCCCCTGGCCACCAGGTCAGGTTCGGAAGCTTGAACTACGTCACGAATATCCGTGGAGACTTGATCTTCGAGGGATTTGAAATCGCGGTGATCGCTCCCCTTTCTCCGATGAACATGACTTAAATCTGTCATCGGGGCACACCCAGGAGATGGATCTTATTGCTGCAACGGCCTTAGTACCGAAGTAGATCATTCCCCCCAAGGCTATAAAGTCTGCGGCATTGAAGCCGCACAGGGACCCGACATCCTGCAATGCTGGCATCAATGGAACTCCGGAATCATCTTCGGCTACACATTCCGGATCAAGTGCGCCCACGGACACCGAGCTGGATCAGTTATCGATTTTTGAATTTAGCGCCGCAGACATCTTCTAGCATTCGCCTTTGGTGAAGTACTAAATTCTTTGAAGAACTTGCCCTTGGAGGAAGACTCATAGCCGAACTATGTTCGGTTCGAGCTAGAGGCGGACGACGCTTCCTCATGCACACATATCACGTTAGTCTCCTACACTAGAGGATTGATCCTCTGTCCGGTTCCTCTTACCGAGCACCGGACAGTGTCTCAGGGGCTACTGACTATATGGTTTTTTTCTCTGTTATTTACCTCGAAACCTGTCAACAGGTTGCTGCAGGCTTCGTTCAGTCCACTCTTGGCAGACTGAACCTTCTCAATCACCGCGCTCATAAGAGCACGGTGCTCGTCCATAACGGAGGCGCCTCGTAGTGCCTCCATCAGGTTATCCGGCGCCCCTGGATGGACAGGGACCACTAGCGGAAACGGTGCACCCCCTCCTTCAAAGGGGGCTGCCCGCCCGACTCTGGAGCCATATGGGTCTCCCGAATCGTTTTCGGCTGAGGGCCAAGCTAGATGCGGCCCTCTTCGCCAGTCTCCATGGGGATCGTCTCCTCCTTGTGTCCGGAAGTGGAGGCTTCGCCTTGTGGCGCCTCCCAGACAGCGTCCTGGGTTCCTCCCCGGGTCGGATCGGCCCTCCGGGATAGCGCCTCGGTGTCGTCCCTGGCCCCGGGGGAGTAAGCAGGCGGTGGCGACTGGCTCGCCATCTCCGACGGAGCCAATGAACTTCCAGACGAGGATCGCTGGATTAGGTCGCGGGTTGGACTGCAATAGTACAACTAACTACATCAAGATAATGGAGAGAAAGGGCTGGATGTGCGCATAAATAAGCCATGTCACTTACGATGCGGCCTGGTGCTTTGTGCGGGGGCGTCGTTCCGGACTACTGTCAATGTCCCATGCGGTGTTGGCCGCCGGAACGCCCTTTCCCTTTTTGGGCGCCTCCGCCTCCAGATGCGCCGGAGCCGCCCTCTTCTTCTTCTCTCCTCAGGGGGAGGATTGTTTTCTTCCTCCTCCTCCTCTTCCCCTTCATTGTCCTCAGGGACAGAGGAATGAGTTTCGTCGTCTTCGGACACCGCGTCTGAAGTACCCTTCCGACGGAGGCCACTCTTGGCCCCCTTTGCCTTCTTCTTGGCCTTCTTCTCCGGCGCCTTATATAGCATCGGTACTAGCATCTCCGCCAAGCGCGGGATGACTGGTTCTTCGGGCAATGGAGCCGGACACTGGATCCGCTTCGCCCTCTCCGTCCAGTCCTGAAAGAGCAGTAATAAAATCTCAGACATCATCCTTGAAACAATTAGGCTGAGGACTCATTCGAAATAACATACCTTGCTGGCGGGGTGTGTATAATCGTGACCACGGTCTGAATCCGTGGCCGGTGGTTTTTCATTGCCCTTGAAGAGCAATTTCCACACGCCTTCGTGCGTTGTCTCAAAGAGCCTCGCCAGGGTCCGGTGCTTCTTCGGATTGAACTCCCACAGCGGGCGGCTTCGGCGCTGGCATGGAAGGATCCGGCGAACTAACATCACCTGGATCACATCAACAAGCTTGGCGCTCTTGGTTACCATGCTCTGAACGCGCGTCTGTAGCGCTATCAGCTCGTTAGGAGAACACCAGTCTGGACTCTTCCCGACCCAGGAGGTGAGTCACATAGGAGCGCTGGAGCGGAATTTGGCAGCTGCGGCCCAGGTGGTGCCGCGTGGTTCTGTGATGTAGAACCACTGCTTCTTCCACTCCTTTACCGTATCCACGAAGGTGCCTTTGGGCTAGGAGACATTGGACAATTTGCTCACCATTGCCCCTCCGCACTCCGCGTGCTGGCCATCCACCACCTTCGGCTTCACATTGAAGACTTTGAGCCACAACCCAAAATGGGGTTGGATACGGAGGAAGGCCTCGCACACGATGATAAACACCGAGATGTTGAGGAAGGAATTAGGGGATAGATCATGGAAATCTACCCCATAATAATACATTAACCCGCGGACGAAGGGGTGGAGTTGAAACCCTAGCCCGCGGAAGAAATGGGAGAGGAATACCACCCTCTTTGTGGGCTCCAGCATGGGGACGATCTGTCCCTCGGCCGGTAGGCGGTGGACGATCTCCTTCGCCAAATATCCGGCCGCCCGGAGCTCAGTAATCTCCTCCTCCGTGACGGAGGAGACCATCCATTTGCCCTGACCACCGGATCTGGACATGGTTGCTGGAGTGGAAAGGAGATTGAAACTGGGGCGCTGGAGCTCGAGATTGGGAAGGCAGAGGCAGAGAGAAAGCACGAGAAGAGGAAGGGGAATCCTTATCCCCTTATAAAGGCGGCAAATATAAAATGCCTCCTCACTCGCCTTGAGATTCGCCTATTCCCAAGGGTTGTGTAAACAACACAATTGGGTTACCCATGCCCGCATTGATGAGAATCCCGTGATAAGGGGACACGATCTCTGCTTCGACAAGACGTGCCAATAGCAACCGCGTCTTGAAATGTGGGATAAACGGTTCGAAATTGTGACCGAACGGACGTCTTGTCACATTGCAGAAAGCTGTCAGCGGATGGAACTCGTGTAAGATATATATATTCTCTCTACGGTTGTGCATGGTGTGTAACAAGTTAGGATACAATCATCACGTCTGAAGACTATCTTGGAGTTCGGAAGGAGGGGAACCCGCCTTGTAATGCCGAAGACAATCTGCGCGCCAGAATCCTCGTCATTGAAGCCAGGTTCAGGGGCTACTGAGGGAGTCCTGGACTAAGGGGTCCTCAGGCGTCCGGCCAGTTATCCATGGGCTAGACTGATGGGCTGTGAAGATACGAAGGCCGAAGACAATACTTGTGTCCGGATTGGACTCTACTTGGCGTGGAAGGCAAGCTAGGCAACCTATTATGAAGATTTCCTCCTATGTAACCGACCTCATGTAACCCTAGATCTCTCCGGTGTCTATATAAACCGGAGAGCATAGTCCAGATAGGATAGATTCATGACCATATTCACATAGGCTAGACTTCTAGGGTTTAGCCAACGACCTCGTGGTAGATCAACTCTTGTAACACTCATATTCATCAAGATCAATCAAGCAGGAAGTAGGGTATTACCTCCATAGAGAGGGCCCGAACCTGGTTAAACATTGTGTCCCCCGTCTCCTGTTACCATCGATCCTAGACGCACAGTTCGGGACCCCCTACCCGAGATCCGCCGGTTTGACACCGACAAGCATGTATTTCTGCTTAGTCGAAGCCCTGCATCGGTAGAACATCATCATCGTCACCACGCCGTCGTGCTGACGAAACTCTTCGCCGACACTTTGCTGGATCGGAGTCTGGGGATCGTCATCGAGCTGAACGTGTGCTAGAACTCGGAGGTGCCGTAGTTTCGGTGCTTGATCGGTCGAGCCGTGAAGACGTACGACTACATCAACCGCGTTGTCATAACGCTTCCGCTTTTGGTCTACAAGGGTACGTCGACAACACTCTCCCCTCTCGTTGCTACGCATCACCATGATCTTGTGTGTGCGTAGGAATTTTTTTGAAATTACTACGTTCCCCAACAGTGGCATCCGAGCCAGGTTTTATGCGTAGATGTCATATGCACGAGTAGAACACAAGTGAGTTGTGGGTGATATAAGTCATACTGCTTACCAGCATGTCATACTTTGGGTCGGCGGTATTGTTGGATGAAGCGGCCCGGACCGACATTACGCACGCTTACACGAGACTGGTTCTACCGACGTGCTTTGCACACAGGTGGCTGGCGGGTGTCAGTTTCTCCAACATTAGTTGAACCGAGTGTGGCTATGCCCGGTCCTTGCGAAGGTTAAAATAGCACCAACTTGACAAACTATCGTTGTGGTTTTGATGCGTAGGTAAGAACGGTTCTTGCTAAGCCCATAGCAGCCACGTAAAACTTGCAACAACAAAGTAGAGGCCGTCTAACTTGTTTTTGCAGGGCATGTTGTGATGTGATATGGTAAAGACATGATGCTAAATTTAATTGTATGAGATGATCATGTTTTGTAACTGAGTTATCGGCAACTGGCAGGAGCCATATGGTTGTCGCTTTATTGTATGCAATGCAATCACCCTGTAATGCTTTACTTTATCACTAAGCGGTAGCGATAGTCGTAGAAGCATAAGATTGGCGAGATGACAACGATGCTACGATGGAGATCAAGGTGTCACGCCGGTGATGATGGTGATCATTAAGGTGCTTCGAAGATGGAGATCACAAGCACAAGATGATGATGACCATTTCATATCACTTATATTGATTGCATGTGATGTTTATCTTTTATGCAGCTTATCTTGCTTTGATTGACGGTAGCATTATAAGATGATCCCTCACTAAATTATCATAGTAAAAGTGTTCTCCCTGAGTATGCACCATTGCGAAAGTTCTTCGTGCTAAGACACCACGTGATGATCGGGTGTGATAGGCTCTACGTTCAAATACACCGGGTGCAAAACAGTTGCACATGCGGAATACTCAGGTTAAACTTGGTGAGCCTAGCATATAACAGATATGGCCTCGGAACATGGAGACTGAAAGGTCGAGCGTGAATCATATAGTAGATATGATCAACATATTGATGTTCACCGTTGAAACTACTCCATCTCACGTGATGATCAGACATGGTGTAGGTGATATGGATCACGTAATCACTTAGAGGATTAGAGGGATGTCTATATAAGTGGGAGTTCTTAAGTAATATGATTAATTGAACTTAAATTTATCATGAACTTAGTACCTGATAGTATCTTGCTTGTTTATGTTTGATTGTAGATAGATGGCCCGTGCTGTTGTTCCGTTGAATTTTAATGTGTTCCTTGAGAAAGCAAAGTTGAAAAAAGATGGTAGCAATTACACAGACTGGGTCCGTAACTTGAGGATTATCCTCATTGCTGCACAGAAGAATTACGTCCTAGAAGCACCGCTGGGTGCCAGGCCTGCTGCTGGAGCAACACCAGATGTTATGAACGTCTGGCAGAGCAAAGCTGATGACTACTCGATAGTTTAGTGTGCCATGCTTTACGGCTTAGAACCGGGTCTTCAACGACGTTTTGAACGTCATGGGGCATATGAGATGTTCCAGGAGTTGAAGTTAATATTTCAAGCAAATGCCCGGATTGAGAGATATGAAGTCTCCAATAAGTTCTATAGCTGCAAGATGGAGGAGAATAGTTCTGTCAATGAGCATATACTCAAAATGTCTGGGTATAATAATCACTTGATTCAACTGGGAGTTAATCTTCTGGATGATAGCGTCATTGACAGAATTCTCCAATAACTACCACCAAGCTACAAGAGCTTCTTGATGAACTATAATATGCAAGGGATGGAGAAGACAATTCCCGAGCTCTTCGCGATGCTAAAAGCTGCGGAGGTAGAAAACAAGAAGGAGCATCAAGTGTTGATACTCAACAAGACCACTAGTTTCAAGAAAAAGGGCAAAGGGAAGAAGAAAGGGAACTTTAAGAACAACAGCAAGCAAGTTGCTGCTCAGGAGAAGAAACCCAAGTCTGGACCTAAGCCTGAAACTGAGTGCTTCTACTGCAAGCAGACTGGTCACTGGAAGCGGAACTGCCCCAAGTATTTGGCGGATAAGAAGGATGGCAAGGTGAACAAAGGTATATGTGATATACATGTTATTGATGTGTACCTTACTAATGCTCGCAGTAGCACCTGGGTATTTGATACTGGTTCTGTTGCTAATATTTGCAACTCGAAACAGGGACTACGGATTAAGCCAAGATTGGCTAAGGACGAGGTGACGATGCGCGTGGGAAATGGTTCCAAAGTTGATGTGATCGCGGTCGGCACGCTACCTGTACATCTACCTTCGGGATTAGTTTTAGACCTAAATAATTGTTATTTGGTGCCAGCGTTGAGCATGAACATTATATCAGGATCTTGTTTGATGCGAGACGGTTATTCATTTAAATCAGAGAATAATGGTTGGTCTATTTATATGAGTAATATCTTTTATGGTCATGCACCCTTGAAGAGTGGTCTATTCTTATTGAATCTCGATAGTAGTGATACACATATTCATAATGTTGAAGCCAAAAGATGCAGAGTTGATAATGATAGTGCAACTTATTTGTGGCACTGCCATTTAGGTCATATCGGTGTAAAGCGCATGAAGAAACTCCATACTGATGGACTTTTGGAACCACTTGATTATGAATCACTTGGTACTTGCGAACCGTGCCTTATGGGCAAGATGACCAAAACACCATTCTCTAGAACTATGGAGAGAGTAGCAGATTTGTTGGAAATCATACATACAGATGTATGTGGTCCGATGAATGTTGAGGCTCGTGGCGGATATCGTTATTTTCTCACCTTCACAAATGACTTAAGAAGATATGGGTATATCTACTTAATGAAACATAAGTCTGAAACATTTGAAAAGTTCAAAGAATTTCAGAGTGAAGTTGAAAATCATCGTAACAAGAAAATAAATTTTCTACGATATGATCGTGGAGGAGAATATTTGAGTTACGACTTTGGTGTACATTTGAAACAATGCGGAATAGTTTCGCAACTCACGCCACCCGGAACACCACAGCGTAATGGTGTGTCCGAACGTCGTAATCGTCCTTTACTTGATATGGTGCGATCTATGTCTCTTACTGATTTACCGCTATCATTTTGGGGTTATGCTTTAGAGACGGCTGCATTCACGTTAAATAGGGCACCATCAAAATCCATTGAGATGACACCTTATGAACTATGGTTTTGCAAGAAACCAAAGTTGTCGTTTCTTAAAGTTTTGGGCTGCGATGCTTATGTGAAAAAGCTTCAACCTGATAAGCTCGAACCCAAATCGGAGAAATGTGTCTTCATAGGATATCCAAAGGAGACTATTGGATACACCTTCTATCACAGATCCGAAGGCAAGACTTTTGTTGCTAAATTCCGGAACTTTCTAGAGAAGGAGTTTCTCTCAAAAGAAGTCAGTGGGAGGAAAGTAGAACTTGATGAGGTAACTGTACCTGCTCCCTTATTGGAAAGTAGTTCATCACAGAAACCGGTTTCTGTGACACCTACACCAATTAGTGAGGAAGTTAATGATGATGATCATGAAACTTCTGATCAAGTTGTTACTGAGCCTCGTAGATCAACCAGAGTAAGATCCGCACCAGAGTGGTACGGTAATCCTGTTCTGGAAGTCATGCTACTAGATCATGATGAACCTACGAACTATGAAGAAGCGATGGTGAGCCCAGATTCCGCAAAATGGCTTGAAGCCATGAAATCTGAGATGGGATCCATGTATGAGAACAAAGTCTGGACTTTGGTTAACTTGCCCGATGATCGTCAAGCAATTGGGAATAAATGGATCTTCAAGAAGAAGACTGACGCCGACGGTAATGTTACTGTCTACAAAGCTCGACTTGTTGCAAAAGGTTTTCGACAAGTTCAAGGGATTGACTACGATGAGACCTTCTCACCCGTAGCGATGCTTAAGTCTGTCCGAATCATGTTAGCAATTGCCGCATTTTATAATTATGAAATTTGGCAGATGGATGTCAAAACTGCATTCATGAATGGATTTCTGGAAGAAGAGTTGTATATGATGCAACCGGAAGGTTTTGTCGATCCAAAGGGAGCTAACAAAGTGTGCAAGCTCCAGCGATCCATTTATGGACTGGTGAAAGCCTCTCAGAGTTGGAATAAACGCTTTGATAGTGTGATCAAAGCATTTGGTTTTATACAGACTTTTGGAGAATCCTGTATTTACAAGAAAGTGAGTGGGAGCTCTGCAACATTTCTGATATTATATGTGGATGACATATTGCTGATCGGAAATGATATAGAATTTCTGGATAGCATAAAGGGATACTTGAATAAGAGTTTTTCAATGAAAGACCTCGGTGAAGCTGCTTACATATTGGGCATTAAGATCTATAGAGATAGATCAAGACGCTTAATTGGACTTTCACAAAGCACATACCTTGACAAAGTTTTGAAGAAGTTCAAAATGGATCAAGCAAAGAAAGGGTTCTTGCCTGTGTTACAAGGTGTGAAGTTGAGTAAGACTCAATGCCTGACCACTGCAGAAGATAGAGAGAAAATGAAAGATGTTCCCTATGCTTCAGCCATAGGCTCTATCATGTATGCAATGTTGTGTACCAGACCTGATGTGTGCCTTGCTATAAGTCTAGCAGGGAGGTACCAAAGTAATCCAGGAGTGGATCACTGGACAGCGGTCAAGAACATCCTGAAGTACCTGAAAAGGACTAAGGATATGTTTCTCGTATATGGAGGTGACAAAGAGCTCATCGTAAATGGTTACGTTGATGCAAGCTTTGACACTGATCCGGACGATTCTAAATCGCAAACCGGATACGTGTTTACATTAAACGGTGGAGCTGTCAGTTGGTGCATGAGGGAGTCCTGGACTAGGGGGTGTCCGAACAGCCGGACTATCATTGTCCGCTGGACTCCAAGACTACGAAGATACAAGATTGAAGACTCCGTCCCGTGTCCGGATGGGACTTTCCTTGGCGTGGAAGGCAAGCTTGGCGATACGGATATGTAGATCTCCTACCATTGTAACCGACTCTGTGTAACCCTAGCCTCCTCCAGTGTCTATATAAACCGGAGGGCTTTAGTCCGTAGGACACAACATACATTACAACAATCATACCATAGGCTAGCTTTAGGGTTTAGCCTCCTTGATCTCGTGGTAGATCCACTCTTGTACTACCCATATCATCAATATTAATCAAGCAGGACGTAGGGTTTTACCTCCATCAAGAGGGCCCGAACCTGGGTAAAACATCGTGTCCCTCGTCTCCTGTTACCATCCGCCTGGACGCACAGTTCGGGACCCCCTACCCGAGATCCGCCGGTTTTGACACCGACATTGGTGCTTTCATTGAGAGTTCCTCCGTGTCGTCACCGATAGGAAGGATGCCTCCACCCGTCTTCAAAGACGATGTTTTCGCCAAAGGGGCCTTGGCCGCCGGACAAACTATCCGGCTAGGTGGTTTTCTTATGACCGCCTGTCCGGCCACCGCTTTGACAATGACTTCTCAAGTCATCAAAAGCAATCTTCGCGTCAGCTCAAAATCTGCCGAGCAGTTGGATCCAATAGAGCTCTCGTCTGTTAACGAGCTCTTGGATCACATCGCCGCCCTGGGAGTCGCTACAGACTACAATCAGATTGGGCTTAAAACCGATCTGAGAGAGATTAACTCTCCCCAGGCCACCCACCACGTCGCAGTGGTGGAGGAGCAATACGGCAGCTCTTCGCCTATATTGAAAACTAGTCGCGTCTGGATTCCCGAACCCTCCATGCCGGATATCCGCGGAGGGACGGATTTCAATCGAGCATTGGACTTAAAACCATGCATCGCCCCGGACTCGCTGGATCGCGTCCAGCAACCCAAGCTTCCGAATTCGGAAACTCCTCGGCCTTTAAGCCCCAAGATGGGCAAGGATCCGGATTTTAGTCCACCCACCCGCCCAGACATATGCAATCTATCCCTAATACGGAAAGAGCCCACTAAAATAGTACATCACTACTGGGCCAAATACCTCCTGGTTATGGACAGGATAAAGGACTGCCAAGAGGAAAACGCAATCTCAATCTTTTGCAATAATTGCACGGACAAGGGAATATTGAACGCCATCAGTCGTCGTAAAATTACACGCTTCGCCGATCTGGCGTCCATAGTACGGAAGTACTGTGCGATGGAGAGTTTCCGGAAAACCGAAAACCAATTTTGGGATAATCCGGCCCCAACCCCAGTCCGCAACAAAAGGGTGCCTCACACTCAGGCCCCAGACGCAAAAACGAAAAAGCAAAAACCCCATAAAGGGCACGAAACCGTACTGGAGGGATGGCTCAATGGACCCTGTAAGCTTCATAGTACAGAGGGAGCCGTCCCAACACATAGCCTTCGAGCATGTTGGATATTACGGCAGGTCGCCAAAAGTGGCGAGAAGCTTCTAGCCCCAGAAAACCACTCCAACA
This sequence comes from Triticum dicoccoides, assembly GCF_002162155.2. Classification (NCBI taxonomy): domain Eukaryota; kingdom Viridiplantae; phylum Streptophyta; class Magnoliopsida; order Poales; family Poaceae; genus Triticum; species Triticum dicoccoides. Next base: position 121,818,781 of record NC_041387.1, read on the forward strand.
ATACCGGTACGGTATCAACAGTCTTCGAGACCTTCGCATCAAACAATATGCGAAAACGAACAATCCGCGGACTCGCCGAAGTCTACCAAGTAGCAACAGCAAATCCATGGAGCGACACATCCATCACCTTCAACGCCAGCGACGAACCTAAATTCCGAACAGCTCGAGCACCAGCCGCACTGGTGCTTAGTCCCATAGTGGACGGCTTTCGGCTTACAAAAGTCCTCATGGATGGCAGCAGCGGACTAAACCTCATATATGAGGAAACTCTTCAAAAAATAGAAATAGACTAGAGTCGTATTGAGCGAAACAACACAACCTTCAGAGGAATAATCCCTAGCCGGGAAGCGCGCTGCACCGGAAAAATCACACTCGATGTGGTGTTCGGCTCGCCGGACAATTATAGATCCGAAGAAGTCACATTCCAAGTAGCCCCGTTCAACAGCGGATATCACGCTATATTAGGACGAGAGGCATTCACAATTTTTCAAGCAGTACCTCATTACGGGTACATGAAGCTCAAAATGCCTGGGCCCAGCGGAATAATCACTCTCGCTAGTGATCCGGACACAGCACTCTGCGCCGAAAACAAGACAGCCGCACTAGCCCTGGAGGCACTATCCGAAGCCTTAGCAGTAGAAGAACTCACCGTGCTGCGCTCTACGGTGAACAGGGACGATGTGATACTCGATAAAAGATCCAAGTCCACCTCCTTCAAACCAGCAGATGAAATAATAAAATTCCAGGTCCATCCAACTGACCCAACAAAGACGGCCTCCATTGGGGCACAATTGAACCCCGAAGTAGATGCCGCACTGCGCGAATTCCTTCGGGAAAATTGGGACATTTTTGCCTGGCATCCTTCGGATATGCCCGGAATCCCACGCAGGTTGGCAGAACACAGCCTAAACATCCTAAAAGGATTTAAGCCAGTCAAACAGGCTCTTCGACGATTTTCCGAACCCAAAACACAGGCAATGGGAGAAGAGCTAGCCAAACTATTGGAAGCCGGATTCATCAGAGATATCAAACATCCGGATTGGCTAGCAAATCTGGTAATGGTACCAAAGAAGGACAAATCCTGGCGCCTCTGTGTCGATTTTAAAGACCTCAATAAGGCTTGCCCAAAGGACCCGTTCCCTCTCCCCCGCATCGACCAAATTATCAATGCTACCGCAGGGCACGATTCGTTGTGCTTCCTCGACGCATACTCTGGCTATCATCAAATCAAGATGGCGGAAGCAGACCAAGCCGCAACGGCATTCATCACTCCATACGGACCATTCTGCTTCAACACGATGCCCTTCGGACTTAAAAATGCCGGCGCAACATATCAGCGCATGATTCAAACATGTCTGGCTACCCAGATCGGCAAAACAGTCGAGGCATACGTGGACGACATAGTCGTCAAAACAAAACACGTCGAAACTCTAGTAGACGATTTGAGGCTCACATTCGACAACCTCAGAGCATATGACATCAAGCTGAATCCGGAAAAATGTGTTTTCGGCGTACCAGCCGGAAAGTTGCTGGGCTTCATTGTATTCGGTAGAGGAATTGAAGCAAACCCGGCTAAAATCTGAGCTCTGTCACAGTTGGACATTCCAAAAGACCTCAAACAGATACAAAAATTAATAGGATGCGTGGCAGCTTTAAGCCGCTTTATCTCCCGTCTAGGAGAAAAGGCATTGCCCCTCTATCGCCTCCTCAGACGCACCGAACACTTCGAGTGGACGGATGCCGCCACTGCCGGACTCGAAGAAATAAATGCCATATTGGCAACAAATCCGGTCCTGGCTGCGCCCAATCTAGGCGAACCAATGTTGTTATACATCGCAGCAACGCATCAAGTCGTAAGCGCGGTACTCGTCGTCGAACGAGAGACAGAAGGGCATAAGTTCCCTCTTCAAAAACCAGTGTATTATGTATACACTGTGTTAACTCCCTGCAAATCCCATTACCCACACTATCAGAAGATAGCGTATGCGGTGTTCATGGCATCCCGGAAGCTCCGACACTACTTTCAAGAGTGTTCGATAACAATGGCCTCCGAAGTACCACTCAATGACATCATAAATAACCGTGACTCAATGGGCAGGATTGCAAAATGGGCCATTGAGCTCTTACCATTTGATATAACTTACAAACCTCGGCGAGCTATAAAGTCACAAGTTTTGGCTGACTTCGTCGCTGAATGGACCAAAGCCGAACTCCCTAAAGAGTACGGCGCATACTCCAATTGGGTTATGCACTTCGATGGCTCTAAAATGTTGGCCGGACTGGGGGCTGGCGTCGTATTGACGTCCCCAACCGGGGACATAGTCCAGTATGTACTTCAAATAATGTACACCGACTCCAACAACACAGCCGAATACGAGGCCCTGTTACATGGTCTCCGGATGGCAGTCTCCATGGGCATTCAACGCCTAGAGGTGCGCGGGGATTCAAACCTTGCAATATCCCAAATAAATGAAGACTTTGACACCAAAGATCCGAAAATGGCAGCATATCGCAACGCTGTCCTAAAAATGTCAACTCGGTTTGAAGGACTCGAATTCCATCACATAGCCCGAGATAATAACCACGCGGCCGACGTACTGGCACGCATCGGTGCAAAACGTGATGCCGTCCCTCCAAATATCTACCTGGAACGGCTCTTCAAGCCATCCGTACTATGGGAAGAGGAGTCCGGAAGTGACAAACCGGAAAAAACCGCGCCAATCGACGGTTTAGCCGATGACATAACACCTTCAGCCCACGACATAATGGCAGTAATCGCCCCGTGGACAGAACCATTCCTAGCCTACTTGCTTAGGCAGGAACTTCTCGAAGACCAAAAGGAGGCCCGCTGCATAGTCCGGCGATCGAAAGCCTACAAGGTCCATGAGGGAGAACTTTACAAGAAAAGTACAACCGGAGTCCTTCAAAGGTGTATCTCCGAAGAGGAAGGGCGAAACCTCCTGGCTAAAATTCATGCCGGACTAGGAGGACACCACGCAGCAGCCCGGGCCCTTGTAGGAAAGGCATTCCGTACAGGATTTTATTGGCCGACGGCCCGGGCAGACGCCCAGGAGTTAGTCCAGCGATGCGTTGGTTGTCAGCTCTTTGCTAATCAGAGCCATATGCCGCCCACCGCCCTCAAAACTATACCCATTACCCGGCCGTTCGCGGTCTCAGGGCTTGATATGGTTGGACCCCTTAAAGGGGGAACCCACAAGCAAAGGTACCTATTGGTCATGGTGGATAAATTCACCAAATGGATAGAGGCCAAACCGGTCAAAAAGGCAGAGTCCGGACCAGTGATAGACTTTGTATCCGGGGTAGTACACCGTTACGGAGTCCCCCACAGCATCATCACCGACAACGGCACGAACTTCATAGCCGACGAGGTTAAGTCATGGTGCAAAAATATGGGCATCAAGCTCGACTACGCTTCAGTCTATCACCCTCAAACCAACGGTCAAGTGGAACGAGCAAATGGTCTAATAATGAGCGGCATTAAACCCAGACTAGTGCGGTCACTTACTAAATCTGACACGCACTGGGTCGAGGAGCTCGACTCCGTACTCTGGGGGCTGCGGACAACGCCTAACCGCACTACCGGATTCACACCATTCTTTATGGTCTACGGCGCAGAGCAGTCTTGCCCTGCGACATTATTCATGACTCACCTTGAGTGCGCATGTACGAAGAAAGAGAGGCCGAGCTGGATCGGCAGAACAGCTTGGACACATTGGAGGAAGAACGCGACATCGCCAAGGCTCGTTCCGCATTCTATCAGCAGCAGGCCCGAAGATATCAAAGCAGGGAAGTACGGGCCAAGACTTACAACATTGGTGAACTAGTTCTATGCCTGCCGGACAAGAAAAAGGACAAGCTCAAGCCTAAATGGGAGGGCCCCTTCATTATCGATCAAGTCCTGACCGGCGGAGCGTACCGTCTAAGAAATGCGCCGGATAACCGACTCGAGCCGAACCCATGGAACTCAGCCCGCCTCCGAAGATTCTATGCCTAGCGCCGGACTAAGAGTTCGTTCCCTTCCTCCGTCCAAATTTTTATACTTCGGCTGTCTTTTGTTTCTCTTTCATAACGTTTTTACTAAAAAGCCCCTAAGGGCCTACTTTCGCATTGTTCGCATACACGTGATGTGCCATCCGCACTCATTATACCTGGGGGCTTCTTTTACAGAAGCTCAATTATAAGGGTTTCATGCCCAGCACATGTGTCAAGCTTCCACATGTACCTTTTACTCACCATTATATGCATCGATATGACTTAAGTTTTGGCCAAGCTGGGTTGCCTCGCTCCTGTGCTTACCCCTACGTTCCCGATTGTTCGTCTAGGAGGTAAAGGGAGCACCTCTGCGATTGTTACTGCCGGGTCAGCCGAATGTGTACCTCAGACTGGGTGAAGCCGAAAGCTAGCGTTCTTAAGAGAATATTCAGTCGATGACTTAAAAGATGATTTTTTTACCTACTCATTTATCCGCCCCCAGATGTTTTTTCTGCTTTTTTCGCAGTCCGGACATGCACTTTAGGGCATGCCTCCCAGGGAAAGGAACCCTTAACGGAACTATTCTCTCTGGAAGATGTTTCTTACTAACCATGTAATATAACATAACTAGTTGGGCACTTGTCTGATAAAGCACTAATGACCCCTACGCCTGGTCTCCATGCATACACCGGTTGTTTCTTAACCAAAAAGGTATTCGGACACACTCCGGACTCTAGGGTCCCGAGGTTGAAGCGAAAAGGTCGGCAAAGACAAACGATCTACAATTCGGATAGAAGGCATTTCACATGTCAATTTAAAGGAAAACATACATTGTCAAAATTACTGATTGTATTCCTCCTCAATCCCGTCTAACAGGATGTCTAACTTACAGTCCTGTTGGGAAAATTTGGCAGCCAACTCTACTTGGCTGTATACTAAACTCACAGGGATCTCCTTCTCATCGGGCCCCACCGGTTCGACCTCGGCCATGTGGTTGGGATTCGCCCTCTTGTAACGCGTCTTCACCATGGCCCAAGCATCCCTGGCACCTTGGCGGCAGGCCGAAATCTTCCATAAATGGAAGCGCTGCCCCACTCCCTGAAGCTTCTCCGCAAGCTCCCCAAGGCCCTCGGGTAGGGAGAGGGCTGGCCATAAAGCCTGGATGACGCTGCTCATTGCCTGCCGAACTCGTTCGAGCAGCTGCAACAGCTCGGGAAGTTGATCACCCGTTGATACGGGCATCTCCTCCGCGGGGCGACCTGTGAGTATACCTACAAGACATAATTTGTCAATTGACTTCCTCGCCGAACTCTTCTTTTCAAAGGAGTCCGCTCAAGCACTTACTATAGATGCCGCGACGAAGCCGCTCAGTCTCCTTAACGGAGCCGGACAGCTCGTCCCGAACACCTTTCAGCTCTTCTCCGAGCTGGGAGTGGGCATCCTGGAGCTTGTTCCTTTCTTGCTGCACCTTATTCAGCACCCTCTCGCTAGCTTTTAGCTGGCGTAGTAATTCTTGCCTATCCGGATCTTGTTCGGCGGCACCTGCGATGTCACTATTAGACTTGCGCGCACGCCGCACAGCGCTTATATTTATTAATAAAAATGTGTTACCAGGAGGGGTCTCTGCGTCTCCTCCTGCGGCAGCAAGTGTGGCCTCAAGTTGGGCCTTGCATTCTTGCAACTCCTGAGACAGCTGGGCATTCTTCTCGGTAAGAGCCTGCGTTTTAAATGATCCTTAAATCAGTTAACATAACTACTTTAAGTCTCGGGGGCTACTGGTGTATATAACCACTAAAATTCCCTTACCCGTATGTCTTTCACATACTGCTCAGTGGCTCTGGTAAAACCATCTTGAGCGGCACGGAGGTGCGCGTCCCCTGCGTTAAAGGCGTCCAATGCCTCAGGGGAAAAGCACGCTTCACGAAACACTGTCCGGTGGCGCCTATGGTTCATGGTGCTCTCCACCTCAGACTTGGTGGCGGACAGTCTGTCGGTGTCCTCCGTTGGAGGAGGATCCGGCCCGCGTCTTGCGCTTGCCTCCCCCTCCAGGCCGGGCGCTGGAGCCTGGCCGGTATAGGTTGGATCGGCAACTTCCGCGCCCGTAGTCCGGCGAGCGCTCTTTCTCCTATAAAGATCATGAGCACTCAGACGCTTCCTAGGAACGTCGCTCTCAAAATTTAAATACGAGTTATACCTTTGCAGCGACATTTCAGTCCGTGCCGCGCTCCTTTTCCGCCTGCTGGTCCGGACTGACCTTTGTTGGTCAGCCACCGCGGGCTCGGCTTCCCGCCTTGAAGGCGCTTCCTGTAAAATACCATCGTCCGCGAAGGTCAGAAATGGGCAAGGAAGAGATAATGGTGTCCGGACCTCGGTCACAGTCACCTGGGAAGCCGGATACAGTCCGGGGTAGTCCGCCGTAATGGCGACTAAAGCGTTATCCACGCTGAGTTGGTAGAACACCCCGTCGATCAGCTCCACCTTGATATCCGGGTCCTCTTCGAAGGCCGGATCCTGGGATCTTTCTAGATCCTCGGGTTGCGGAGCGGGACTTACCATGTCCTCCACAATCCGGCGTAGTTCCTGCGCCGAAGACATAATGTAATAAGCCTAAACTTCGAAAGCATGGGTTGAGCCCTTAAAAGTGTTCTCTTACCCAGCCTCTAGGGTTGTTCATGGAAAACCCATTCAAGGGGTTCATTCGAAGGAAGTCCTCCTTCTCCCCCTTGTACAGGCCGGACAGGATCTGCACCAGATCCTCGGTCGAATCCGGCCCTTTGCGGCCGTGACGGGTGGCATCGTCTTCCCCGTTGAAATCCCACATGGGGTGGCCTCTGTATTGCAATGGCTGTACCCCCCGCATGATGCATGTTGCCATGACTCCAATCATGGTCAACCCGGAATGGGCCAGTAATCTTATTCGGCCCATCAGGTAATGGACACTCTTGTCTTCCTCCAATCGGGGGCTCCGTGGGCGCCAGCTAAGGCGTTTCTTCAAAGGAGCAGCATTGAACTCCGGGAGGCCAATCCGGACCGGGTCCGGCAGCGGAACGTCTTCTATGTAAAACCACTTCGAAGGCCAGTCTTCGGATGCCTTCTTCGGGGTACCGGATGGGTATCCGGTCCCGGCAATGCGCCATATTTCGGCGCCGCCCACTTGATATATAATTCCCTTGTGAGAACAGGGTACGAGGTAGAACAGCCTCTTCCATAGTGCAAAATGGGGCTCGATGCCCAGGAATAGCTCGCAAAGAGCTACGTAGCCCGTGATATGCAGGACAGAGGCGGGCGTAAGGTGATGGAGCTGGAGTCCGTAGAACTCCAGGAGCCCGCGGAGAAACGGATGTATTGGAAATCCGAGTCCCCTTATCAGATAGGGGACGAAGCATACCCGCTCCCCTTTGTTGGGACTTGGCGTAGCTTCCGTTTGCTTCCCACCTTGGTAGGTGGCCAGCCCGGCTCGAACCGGGACCATGAAGGCCGGAGGGAGATATCCCCCCGCTTGGAGCTTCACTAGCTCGTTGTGTGGAACAGAGCACCTCCTCCAATCTCCTGGCGGTGGGCTGGGAGCGCGAGAAGAGGAGCCGCGTCGACGGTCCATGATGGAATGGATTTTTGGGTCAAAGGCGATCCGATGAGTATTCGCGGAAGGAAGATGGTGTGATTTGGATCTGGATTTTAGCCTCTTTTGTAGGCTGGTGACTCGCACGACTAGGGGGTGAAACATAAAAGACACCCTGGCTTTTCGCATTCGTGCGACGCGTGGAAGAAGGCCATTATTGGGCGTAGAAGCCAAGAAGCACAGTATTTATGATAAAGCCGGACACTGTTCGGCAGGTACATGGAACTTGAAGGGAGAACCCGCCTTGCAACGCCGAAGACTATATACGCACTGGACTTATCGTCATTGAAGCCTGGTTCGGGGGCTACTGAGGGAGTTCTGGACTAGGGGATGTCCGGACAGCCGGACTATCATCGTCCGCCGGACTCCAAGACTACGAAGATACAAGATTGAAGACTCCGTCCCATGTCCGGATGGGACTTTCCTTGGCGTGGAAGGCAAGCTTGGCGATACGGATATGTAGATCTCCTACCATTGTAACCGACTCTGTGTAACCCTAGCCTCCTCCGGTGTCTATATAAACCGGAGGGCTTTAGTTCGTAGGACACAACATACATTACAACAATCATACCATAGGCTAGCTTTAGGGTTTAGCCTCCTTGATCTCGTGGTAGATCCACTCTTGTACTACCCATATCACCAATATTAATCAAGCAGGACGTAGGGTTTTACCTCCATCAAGAGGGCCCGAACCTGGGTAAAACATCGTGTCCCTCGTCTCCTGTTACCATCCGCCTGGACGCACAGTTCGGGACCCCCTACCCGAGATCCGTCGGTTTTGACACCGACAGTGCAGTTCTAAACAAAACGTCGTGGCGGGATCTACATGTGAAGCGGGGTACATAGCTGCTTCGGAAGCAGCAAACGAAGGAGTCTGGATGAAGGAGTTCATATCCGACCTAGGTGTCATACCTAGTGCATCGGGTCCAATGAAAATCTTTTGTGACAATACTGGTGCAATTGCCTTCGCAAAGGAATCCAGATTTCACAAGAGAACCAAGCACATCAAGAGACGCTTCAATTCCATCCGGGATCTAGTCCAGGATGGAGACATAGAGATTTGCAAGATACATACGGATCTGAATGTTGCAGACCCGTTGACTAAGCCTCTTCCACGAGCAAAACATGATCAGCACCAAGGCTCCATGGGTGTTAGAATCATTACTGTGTAATCTAGATTATTGACTCTAGTGCAAGTGGGAGACTGAAGGAAATATGCCCTAGAGGCAATAATAAAGTTATTATTTATTTCCTTATATCATGATAAATGTTTATTATTCATGCTAGAATTGTATTAACCGGAAACATAATACTTGTGTGAATACATAGACAAACAGAGTGTCACTAGTATGCCTCTACTTGACTAGCTCGTTGATCAAAGATGGTTATGTTTCCTAGCCATAGACATGAGTTTTCATTTGATTAACGGGATCACATCATTAGGAGAATGATGGGATTAACTTGACCCATTCCGTTAGCTTAGCACTTGATCGTTTAGTATGTTGCTATTGCTTTCTTCATGACTTATACATGTTCCTATGACTATGAGATTATGCAACTCCCGTTTACCGGAGGAACACTTTGTGTGCTACCAAACGTCACAACGTAACTGGGTGATTATAAAGGAGCTCTACAGGTGTCTCCGAAAGTACATGTTGGGTTGGTGTATTTCGATATTAGGATTTGTCACTCCGATTGTCAGAGAGGTATCTCTGGGCCCTCTCGGTAATGCACATCACTGAAGCCTTGCAAGCATTGCAACTAATAAGTTAGTTGCGGGATGATGTATTACGGAACGAGTAAAGAGACTTGCCGGTAACGAGATTGAACTAGGTATTGAGATACCGACGATCGAATCTCGGGCAAGTAACATACCGATGACAAAGGGAACAATGTATGTTGTTATGCGGTCTGACCGATAAAGATCTTCGTAGAATATGTGGGAGCCAATATGAGCATCTAGGTTCCGCTATTGGTTATTGATCGGAGATGTGTCTCGGTCATGTCTACATTGTTCTCGAACCCGTAGGGTTCGCACGCTTAACGTTACGATGACAGTTTCATTATGAGTTTATATGTTTTGATGTACCAAAGGTTGTTCGGAGTCCCGGATGTGATCACGGACATGACGAGGAGTCTCGAAATGGTCGAGACATAAAGATTGATAATTGGAAGCCTATATTTGGATATCGGAATCGTTCCGGGTAAAATCAGGATTTTACCGGAGTACCGGGGGGTTACCGGAACCCCCCCGGGGGGTTAATGGGCCTACATGGGCCCTAAGGTAGAAGAGGAGGGCCGGCCAGGGCAGGCCACGCGCCCCCTCCCCCCTAGTCCGAATAGGACAAGGAAGGTGGGCGGCGCCCCCCTTTCCTCTATCCCCCTTCCCCTTTCCTTCTCCAACAAGGCAAGAGGGGGGAGTCCTACTCCCAGTAGGAGTAGGACTCCTCCAGGCGCACCCCTAGGGGCCGGCCGCACCTTCCCCCTCCCTCCTTTATATACGGGGGCAAGGGGGCACCCCATGACACACAAGTTGATCTTCGTGATCGTTCTTTAGCTGTGTGCGGTGCCCCCTTCCACCATAGTCCACCTCGATAATACTGTAGTGGTGCTTAGGCGAAGCCCTGCGTCGGTAGAACATTATCAACGTCACCACGCTGTCGTGTTGACGAAACTCTTCCCCGACACTTTGCTGGATCGGAGTCCGGGGATCGTCATTGAGCTGAACGTATGCTAGAACTCGGAGGTGCCATAGTTTCGGTGCTTGATCGGTCGAGCCCTGAAGACGTACGACTACATCAACTGCGTTGTCATAACACTTCCGCTTTCGGTCTACGAGGGTACGTGGACAACACTCTCCCCTCTCGTTGCTATGCATCACCATGATCTTGTGTGTGCGTAGGAATTTTTTTGAAATTACTACGTTCCCCAACATTTATAGGTTGACCTCTTTTGCACAATCGTATTGTCTCACTCCATCTGCTCGCCATAGATGCATGGTCCAGCCCACGCCACTATCTCTTAAAGACAAAAACGCATGCTCAATTGTCGGGCCTTCTTCCCTGCACTATCACATGCATGCATATTGTCATACCGATCCATCTCTCCCATGTCGTTGATCTTATGAATTATGTCTTCTTTCTTTTATCTCGATCATGCGCGCGCGCGCACACACACACACACACATCCACGTATACATGTATACCTCTCGCACATGCACGTTCAAGGTCTCTATGTCTCCATACATAGTTAATTACCCTCAACCCTAATGCCACATCGAATCGTTCTCTTCTTGTGTGCACATAACTTCCGTTTGGATGGGTAAAACACACACTCACGCTTAACAATCTCCTTCTAGCTACCCCCCTCTCACTCTTCCCCTATATCCCGAAACTAATAAGACCATCCCTTCGTTTAATTCCCGCCTACATGCACCATCGATATATAGTAGTCTTCCTCGGTGTCTCTCGAACACACACGTTCTCTCGATGTCGACTCCTCTCACGCGCACACGCCTTCTCTTCCCTCTCTATGGGCCTTTTCTCTCTCGCACCCCATCGTTGGTGGCCTCTGCCATACACATCACCTCTCTGTGATGAAGCCACACACACTTAAATTACATCCGCCACTGAGGACCCTGCGTCACACACACACACACACGCACACGCACCCCCACCCCCCCACACACGCACTCACCCACCCACCCACCCCCACACACACTAAGACTCCATCACCCACACACACACACACACCCAGACACACATGCACACACTAAGACTCCATCTCACACACACATGCTCTAGGCGGAGCATTTGTTCCTACCACCCTTCGTCCAACCTTACCCGTATGGTAAACAATCACCTTAATTTTCTTGTATAACATGGACAAATTCCACTTTACATTAGTAGTTAGCAAACTTATCATCTCTACTCTTATAAAAAACCGAGTTGGTGATGACGGTGTGCCTGCCATCTTGTAATATAGACCGTTCGATCTATATCTGACAGATAGAAAGCAAACTATGATAATTTTATAAAAGATACCAGCACCTCTCTCCACATCCTTATCTCCCACAACCTCATTGCTGAGCAATTAAAAAAGGAAGTCTCTGGAACAATCTAGCATGGTGGCCGCTGCCGCCTGCCGGCGCCGTCCATCCCCATGCCTCCGCCCAGTCCGACCACCAGTCACCACCATGCTCCACTCCTCCTCACCTTATCTCTCATCTTTCATTTTTTCGATGAAATTCTCGAGATACCAGTTTTCTGATAAAATTCTTGAGATATCATTAGTTTTTATACATGGGATTACTCCTGCATGGGTCAATCACAACAGGTCTTTTGTAAAATAATGCATATTGATGTTCCGTGCAATGCACGAGCATCTTGCTTGTAATTATATAACGCAAATCACGAGCAAGAAGTGACATTTTTTACACAACCACGTTAACATGGCCACGTAAATCACTAGCTAAAGTGTAATAGCATTATACTTATATCTCGATGCAAAAGGTTGAGTACATGTCCGAGGAGTATAGTCGCACACATGCACTCTGTCTCTCAGAATCTCACACACACACACCAGTTACGTGACGCGCACTTAAGCAGACACGTATGTTACAATTTGTGCACCCGCGGGTACACGTGATGGTGCGCATTTACTTAAGCCAGACGGCGAACCCAAACAGTAGCTGCATTCATTCCCCTCCCGCCGCCTCTTCTCTGGTCGCCGTCGCCCGGTACCCATGGCCCGGCCGAAGGTAACGACATACGCCATACTCCCGCCGGAGCGGCGCTTTAATCTGGAAATTTTAGTGGTCATGCATGCATCTTTTTGTGCTAGCACTCCTATATAAGGGTTAACCGGTCGCTTACCGCGGACGTGCGCGGGCGTTGGAAGAGGAAGGAGAAGGGAAGCGGGTTGTGGAGTAACGTTTTTACCACAATTTCCTAGGAAACTGAGTGCAATAATTGAGTAGTTTTGCAAACTACCAGTACTACACCTGAAATGGTTCAAAACCAATACTCCCTTGCCAGCGCGCGCTTCCCATGTGAAATGGTTAGCGTCGCCCTGGAGCGTCAGTGCTGCATTAATGCCCGGCCAGAGCGGAGGCGACCTCTCACTGGCGCCGGCTTTGAAGCAGCGCGACGGCCGAGAGAGTGCCGCTTCCCGGTGCACGCGACTGCTCCGCGTCAAGGCTGGCCATAGTTTGTATGAGTCTCCATCATGGGGAGCCACACTAACTGCGATGATATGGATCGTTCCATCTATGAAGAACACGTGGGACTGGAACAACGACACGGACATGTACCCAGGAATGGACGTACGAACCTGAGTAATGTAGCGCAGTAAGTGAAGTAGAAAGGCACAAATAGTATGAACATGCATGGCATATAGGCATTTGTCTACTATGTACCACTAAATGTTGTACGTGAAATGCACGGTGATGTTATGGAGTACGTGCCTAAGTACTCTACTACTACTATATTAATTGGAAGCACATATTAGGTTTTATATTTGTTTACGTGTATGCCCCGAGACCTTCCAACTAGACATGTCTTTCTCTCCGGGTCGCACTTTGTATCATTCATACCACTAGTACTACTACGTGTGGTCTCCGACCCAGAAGTGGAAGAAGTGGAGACACTCCACCACGCTGTTCATGTCCCACTCCTTTCGCTGACGTGTGGGACATCCAGCACGTGCCATGTTTGGCACTCCTTCGTCGTAAGAGTTGAGACGCTAGCATTCATCAGAAAATAAATAAATCAACAGTGATACTATACCACGCGGTTTCCTTGCTCCTCGATATCGGAAAGAATACTTCCGTTCGCCAACATGTTGGACGTCGACCATCTTGGTCCACTTGCCGTGCATGTAGAACTCCAAGGGAGAGTCACCCCAGTCGTCGCTCCGCAGTAATAATGACTAATGAGTCGTCAAATCACAGGCCCAACCTTTCCCACTATGAACTTGCTTGGACGAAGGAACCATCATGACTTCGTTGAATTCCCCTTCTTGAACAAAACTACTATACCAGCAGTACTGCTAGCTACAGTAGTTACTCCAGCAGAGGCCTCCTTTCGTTCATAGGATAGGAATTTTATAGGAATATGAAAATCATAGGAAGTGAGATTACATGCATCTCAATTCCTATATAAAAAGAGATGCCATTTGATGCATAGGATAGGAATTTTCCATTGAGTCTAGGCTAATGTACTAGTAATTTGCTCTAAAAACTACAATATTAAATAGTAGTACCGGTATATGCTCGTACTCAGACACATACACACACACACTAACTACTACAAGTACTACTACTTCTCACATGCTGGCCAGACGCCATCGTTCTCCTTCCCGGCTTTGTCGGTGACACCCCACCGTGCTTGGATCTCCGCCGACCACTCGGTATCAGCGCGTGCGTCCTCTTCTTTCTTGTGGTGGCGGGTGATGAACCACAAGTATAGGGGATCTATCATATTCCTTTTCGATAAGTAAGAGTGTCGAACCCAACGAGGAGCAGAAGGAAATGATAAGCGGTTTTCAGCAAGGTATTCTCTGCAAGCACTGAAATTATAGGTAACAGATAGTTTTGTGATAAGATAATTGGTAACGAGCAACAAGTAACAAAAGTAAATAAAGTGCAGCAAGGTGGCCCAATCCTTTTTGTAGCAAAGGACAAGCCTGGATAAACTCTTATATAGAGAAAAACGCTCCCGAGGACACATGGGAATTATCGTCAAGCTAGTTTTCATCACGTTCATATGATTCGCGTTCGGTACTTTGATAATTTGATATGTGGGTGGACCGGTGCTTGGGTGCTGTCCTTACTTGGACAAGCATCCCACTTATGATTAACCCCTATTGCAAGCATCCGCAACTACAAAAGAAGTATTAAGGTAAACCTGACCATAGCATGAAACATATGGATCCAAATCAGCCCCTTACGAAGCAACACATAAACTAGGGTTTAAGCTTCTGTCACTCTAGCAACCCATCATCTACTTATTACTTCCCAATGCCTTCCTCTAGGCCCAAATAACAGTGAAGTGTCATGTAGTCAACGTTCACATAACACCACTATAGGAGAGACAACATACATCTCATCAAAATATCGAACGAATAAAAAATTCACATGACTACTAATGGCAAGACTTCTCCCATGTCCTCAGGAACAAACGTAACTACTCACAAAGCATATTCATGTTCATAATCAGAGGAGTATTAATATGCATAAAGGATCTGAACATATGATCTTCCACCAAATAAACCAACTAGCATCAACTACAAGGAGTAATCAACACTACTAGCAACCTACAGGTACCAATCCCAGAATTAGAGACAAGAATTGGATACAAGAGATGAGCTAGGGTTTGAGATGAGATGGTGCTGGTGAAGATGTTGATGGAGATTGCCCTCTCCCGATGAGAGGAGCGTTGGTGATGATGATGGCGATGATTTCCCCCTCACGGAGGGAAGTGTCCCCGGCAGAACAGCTCTGCCGGAGCCCTAGATTGGTTCCGCCAAGGTTCCGCCTCGTGGCGGCGGAGTCTCGTCCCGAAAGCTTGCTTATGATTTTTCTTCGGACGAAAGACTTCATATAGCAGAAGATGGGCACCGGAGGGTGATACGTCTCCGTCGTATCTACTTTTCCAAACACTTTTGCCCTTGTTTTGGACTCTAACTTGCATGAATGGAACTAACCCGGACTGACGCTGTTTTCAGCAGATTTTCCATGGTGTTATTTATGTGCAGAAACAAAAGTTCTCAGAATGACCTGAAACTCCACGGAACGTCTTCTCAGAAATAATAAAAAATCCTTGCCAAAGATGAAGACCAAGGGGCCCACACCCTGTCCACGAGGGTGGGGGGCGCGCCCTTCCCCCTAGGGCGCGCCCCCTACCTCGTGGGCCCCCTGGAGCTCCTCCGACGCCAACTCCAACTCTATTATTTGCTTTCGGGGAGAAAAAAATCAAGGAGAAGAAATCATCGCGTTTTATGATACGGAGCCGCCGCCAAGCCCTAAAACCTCTCGGGAGGGCTGATCTGGAGTCCGTTCGGGGCTCCGGAGAGGGGGATTCATCTCCGTCGTCATCATCAACCATCCTCCATCACCAATTTCATGATGCTCACCACCGTGCGTGAGTAATTCCATTGTAGGCTTGCTAGACGGTGATGGGTTGGATGAGATCTATCATGTAATCGAGTTAGTTTTGTTAGGGTTTGATCCCTAGTATCCACTATGTTCTGAGATTGATGTTGCTATGACTTTGCTATGCTTAATGCTTGTCACTAGGGCCCGAGTGCGATGATTTCAGATCTGAACATATTATGTTTTCATGAATATATGTGTGTTCTTGATCCTATCTTGCAAGTCTATAGTCACCTACTATGTGTTATGATCCGGCAACCCCGAAGTGACAATAATCGGGACCACTCCCGGTGATGACCATAGTTTGAGGAGTTCATGTATTCACTATGTGCTAATTGATACGTCTCCATCGTATCTACTTTTCCAAACACTTTTGCCCTTGTTTTGGACTCTAACTTCTATGATTTGAATAGAACTAACCCCGGACTGACGCTATTTTTAGCAGAATTTCCATAGTGTTATTTATGTGCAGAAACAAAACTTCTCGGAATGACCTGAAACTTCACGGAACATCTTTTTAGAAATAATAAAAAATCATTGCAAAAGATGAAGGCCAGGGGGCCCACCACCTGTCCACGAGGGTGGGGGCGCCCCCCTAGGGCGCGCCCCCTACCTCGTGGGCCCCCTGGAGCTCCTCCGACGCCAACTCCAAATCTATATATTTGCTTTCGGGGAGAAAAAAATCAAGGAGAAGAAATCATCGTGTTTTACGATACGGAGCCGCCGCCAAGCCCTAAAACCTCTCGGGAGGGCTGATCCGGAGTCCGTTCGGGGCTCCAGAGAGGGGGATCCATCGCCGTCGTCATCATGAACCATCCTCCATCACCAATTTCATGATGCTCACCGCCGTGCGTGAGTAATTCCATCATAGGCTTGCTGGACGGTGATGGGTTGGATGAGATCTATCATGTAATCGAGTTAGTTTTGTTAGTGTTTGATCCCTAGTATCCACTATGTTCTGAGATTGATGTTGCTATGACTTTGCTATGCTTAATGCTTGTCACTAGGGCCCGAGTGCCATGATTTCAGATCTGAACCTATTATGTTTTCTTGAATATATGTGAGTTCTTGATCCTATCTTGCAAGTCTATAGTCACCTACTATGTGTTATGATCCGGCAACCCCGAAGTGACAATAATCAGGACCACTCTCGGTGATGACCATAGTTTGAGGAGTTCATGTATTCACTATGTGCTAATGCTTTGTTCTGTTTCTCTATTAAAAGGAGGCCTTAATATCCCTTAGTTTCCGTTAGGACCCCGCTGCCATGGGAGGGTAGGACAAAAGATGTCATGCAAGTTCTTTTCCATAAGCATGTATGACTATATTTGGAATACATGCCTACATTACATTGATGAATTGGAGCTAGTTCTGTATCACCCTATGTTATGACTATTACATGATGAACCGCACCCGTCATAATTATCCATCACCCATCCAATGCCTACGAGCTTTTCATATACTGGTTCTCGCTTATTTACTTTTTCGTTGCTACTGTTACAATCACTACAAAACACCAAAAATATTACTTTTGCTTCTGTTACTTTTGTTACCATTACCACTACTATCATATTACTTTGCTACTAAACACTTTGCTGCAGATAGTAAGTTATCCAGGTGTGGTTGAATTGACAACTCAACTGCTAATACTTGAGAATACTCTTTGGCTCCCCTTGT
>NC_041387.1:121836231-121837070 GCF_002162155.2 Triticum dicoccoides
TCGAATCAATAAATTTGGGTTGAATACTCTACCCTCGAAAACTGTTGTGATCCCCTACACTTGTGGGTTATCAAGACTATTTTCTGGCGCCGTTGCCGGGGAGCATAGCTCTATTCTTTGAGTCTCTTGGGATTTATATCTGTTGGACACTATGAAGAACTTGAAAGATGCTAAGACAACAATTTATCCCTCAACTATGAGGGGAGGTAAGGAACTGCCATCTAGCTCTGCACTTGATTCACCTTCTGTTAGCAGTAAGCTTGCGACACCTAAACCTGCTTCTTCTATTCGTTCTGATATGTCGCACGTTATTGATGATGCCACTTCTGCTATGCATGATACTTATGATGAAACTACTTCTATGCTTGATACTACTGTGCCCCTTAGTGAATTTCTTGATGAACAAATTGCTAGGGCTAGAGAGAAAGAAATTATTGAAACTGATTATGTTGATGAAAGTGATGATGAAGATAGGCCTGTTATTCCTGAGGGTTATGTTTTTGATAAAGAAGCTTCTGCAACTACTTTAGCTTGCAGAGATAGTCATGAACTCAAGAGGCTATTAATTAAATGGAACAAGTAATCTCTTAGAGATAGAATGAAACCTGACCCTGCTTTTGCTACTTCACCTATCTGTGTTGCCGATAAGGATTATGAATTCTCTGTTGATCCTGATATAATTACTTTGGTTGAATCTGATCCTTTTCATGGCTATGAATCTGAAACTGTTGTGGCACATCTTACTAAATTAAATGATATAGCCACCCTGTTCACTAATGATGAGAGATCTCGCTACTTTTATATCCTTAAAATATTTCCATTCTCATTAAAGGGTGATG
>NC_041387.1:121837080-121851038 GCF_002162155.2 Triticum dicoccoides
TAAGATATAGTTTAATTCTCTTGATCCTGGTTGTGTGCGTAGTCCCCAGGATATGATTTATTACTTCTCTGCTAAATATTTCCCTGCTCATAAGAAACAAGCTGCTTTAAAGGAAATATACAACTTTGTGCAAATTGAAGAAGAGAGTCTCCCACAAGCTTGGGGGAGGCTTCTCAAGTTACTTAATGCTTTGCCTGATCATCCTCTTAAGAAAAATTAAATACTTGATATCTTTTATAATGGACTAACTGATGCCTCCAGAGATTACGTGGATAGTTCTGCTCTTTCTCTTTTTAGGGAAAGAACACTGGATGAAGCTGAAATTCTATTAAATAATATGTTGACAAATGAAAATAACTGGGCACCTCCTCAGCCAGCTCCTCCTCCAGTTAATGATCCTATTCCTAAACCAACTCCGAATAAGAGAGGTGTTCTATTTTTCAGTCCTGAAGATATGCAAGAGGCAAAGAAATCTATGAAAGAAAAAGGTATTAAAGCTGAAGATGTTAATAATTTACCTCCTATTGAAGAAATACATGGTCTTAATCTACCGCCTGTTGAAGAAACATATGATTGTAATCCTCGACCTATTAAAGAACCTCCTGATCTTGATAACCCGACACATGCAGTAAAGGTAAATTCTCTTTATAGATTCGATGAAAGTGATATTCCTCACTATAAGTCTGCTAGACAATGCTTTGATGAGTTTGATAATTTTATTGTCAAACAAGAGAACTTCAATGCTTATTTTGGTAGACAATTAAAACAAAATTCTTATATGATTAAACACTTGGGTGATTATATGGCTAATATTAGAGGTGAACTTAAACTTGTTAGCAAACATGCTTCTATGGTTACCACTCAAGTAGAACAAGTACTTAAAGCTCAAAATGAATTGCTCAATGAAATGAAAAGTAAGAAAAATGATTATGTTGTTAGAGTGGCTACTAGAACTGGTAGAATGACTCAGGAACCTTTGTATCCTGAAGGCCACCCTAAGAGAATTGAGCAAGATTCTCAGAGAAATAATATTGATGTACTAGTTCTTCTAAAAGGAAGAAAAAATGATAGGACTTTGCAAACTTCTAGCGAACCTATTGCTGAACCACCTGAGAATCCAAATGACATCTCTATGTCTGATGCTGAAACACAATCTGGTAATGAACATGAACCTAGTGAAAATGTTAATGATGATGTTCATGATGATGCTCAACCTGGTAATGATAATGATGTAGAAGTTGAACCTGCTGTTGATCTTGATAACCCACAATCAAAGAATCAACGTTATGATAAGAGAGACTTTGTTGCTAGGAAACATGGTAAAGAAAGAGAACCATGGGTTCAGAAACCCATGCCCTTTCCTCCCAAACCATCCAAGAAAAAGGATGATGAGGATTCTGAGCGCTTTGCTGAAATTATTAGACCTATCTTTTTGCGTATGCGATTAACTGATATGCTCAAAATGAATCCTTATGCTAAGTATATGAAGGACATTGTTACTAATAAAAGAAAGATACTGGAAGCTGAAATTTCCACCATGTTTGCTAATTATACTTTTAAGGGTGGAATACCAAAGAAACTTGGAGATCCAGGAGTACCTACTATACCATGCTCCATTAAAAGAAACTATGTTAAAACTGCTTTATGTGATCTTGGGGCCGGTGTTAGTGTTATGCCTCTTTCTTTAAATCGTAGACTTGACTTGAATAAGTTGACACCTACTGAAATATCTTTGCAAATGGCTGATAAATCAACTGCTATACCTGTCGGTATTTGTGAGGATGTGCCTGTTGTGGTTGCAAACGTTACTATTTTAACGGACTTTGTTATTCTTGATATTCCCGAGGACGATAGTATGTCTATTATTCTTGGAAGACCTTTTCTGAATACTGCAGGTGATGTTATTGATTGCAACAAAGGCAATGTCACTTTTCATGTTAACGGTAATGAGCATACGGTACACTTTCCGAGGAAACAACCTCAAGTCCATAGTATCAACTTTATTGGAAAAATTCCATCGATTATATTTGGAGGTTTTGAATTTCCTCTTCCTACTGCCAAGAAGAAATATGATATACTTATTATTGGGGATGTTCATATCCCCGTTGAGGTAACATAGTGTTATTCAAAATTTCTCCAGTTTCATGTTATTCGAAATGAGTTTATTAACAAGACCTGATCAACCTTCTGTACCCTCTTTATACTTTCTGTTATTTAGTTGAAATAAAGTAAAAATAATATTTTCTGTCTGTTTTCTGGTATATCCTTGCAATATAAAAATATCTTGAAAATAAAAGTTCTCCAAATGCCATGCCAATTTAATATGATTTTTTCGGGAATATTTGAAGATTTGTGGTTCTGAAAACACTGCGGGGGGAGCTGCCACTTGGCCAGGAGGGTGGAGGGCGCGCCCTACCCCCCAGGGCGCGCTCCCTGCCTCGTGGGCCCACGGTGGCCCTCCCCCACTTATTCCTGCACCCATCCTCTTCTTCTTTCTCCCACAAACACGAATATCCAACTCAAGCACGAGTTCTAGCTCACTTTGCTGCGATTTTCGATCTCCTTGCTCAAAGCACCTCTCACAAAACTGCTTGGGGAGATTGTTCCTTGGTATGTGACTACTCCATTGGTCCAATTAGTTTTTGCTCTAGTGCTTTATTCATTGCAAAATTGTGCTGCCTAGGTGACCATGTTCTTGAGCTTGCATGTCAAATTTATATGGTTCCAAGTAGTTCTAATGCATGATATATCCTCTAGGCACTTGTATCAATTTTGTTGAGCTTGGTTCACTTTTGTTTGAAGTTACTAAAAATTTCAGAAATTTTTCAGAGGAAGCAATATGCTTAGGAAAATGTTCCAAGGTGGTTCTTCAAGGAAGCAAGGACCCAAGCTTGCAATGCCTGATGCTAATGAGGAGCCCCCAAGGGACGCTCCAGTGCGGCCCTGTGAGTGGCCGTCGGAAAATTTTATGGATCGAGCGGGAATCAAAGAAGAATTTAACGCATATTTGCGTAACGCTGATCTCGAGAGCTTTGAGGTAGACAAATGCCCACAGTACCATGATCTCACTAGTTCGTTTGTGAGGAGGTTTGAATTTTCATCTTCACGTAATTCTCCAACAGTCATGTTTGATCTTTATGACAAATCTTATACCATGGACTTAGAGGATTTTACTTTTGCTTGCAAACTACCACAATGGGGTAGTGCTAGTGATCCCCGTAAATCTGAACTTAGAAACTTTCTTGCTAGTATAACTATAGGGGAATCTAGAGATATAACACAAGCTACCATAGGGAGCATTCACTTTCCTGCTATACATTATTTTGCTCTCTTCATAGGTAGGTGCATAAATGGTAAGGATGAAGCATGTCATATGTGTGTGCCTGACCTCAGTATTCTTAGGAGTGCTGTGTTAGGAGACCAATCTGTTGGGGAACGTAGTAATTTCAAAAAAAATTCCTACGCACACGCAAGATCATGGTGATGGCATAGCAACGAGAGGGGAGAGTATTGTCCACGTACCCTCGTAGACCATAAGCGGAAGCATTATGACAACGCGGTTGATGTAGTCGCACGTCTTCACGATCCGATCGATCCAAGTACCGAACGGCACCTCCGAGTTCAGCACACATTCAGCTCGATGACGATCCCCGGGCTCCGATCCAGCAAAGCGTCGGGGATGAGTTCTGTTAGCACGACGGCGTGGTGACGATGATGATGTTCTACCGGCGCAGGGCTTCGCCTAAACTCCGCGATGATATGACCGAGGTGGAATATGGTGGAGGGGGGCACCGCACACGGCTAAGGAACGATCCGTAGATCAACTTGTGTGTTCTAGGGTGCCCCCCCCCGCCCCCGTATATAAAGGAGCAAGGGGGGGAGGCCAACCGGCCCTAGAGGGCGCGCCAGGAGGAGGAGTTCTCCTCCTAGTAGAAGTAGGACTCCCCCTTTCCTACTCCTACTAGGAGGGGGAAAGGAAGGGGGAGAGAGAGAAGGAAAGGGGGGCGCCGCCCCCCCCCCCTCCTAGTCCAATTCGGACCAGAGGGGGAGGGGGCGCACGGCCCACCCTGGCCGCCCCTCTCTCTCTCTCCACTAAGGCCCATGAGGCCCATTACTTCTCCTGGGGGGGTTCCGGTAACCCTTCGGCACTCCGGTTTTCTCCGAAATCACCCGGAACACTTCCGGTGTCCGAATATAGCCGTACAATATATCGATCTTTATGTCTCGACCATTTCGAGACTCCTCGTCATGTCCGTGATCACATCCGGGACTCTGAACAAACTTCGGTACATCAAAACTTATAAACTCATAATAAAACTGTCATCATAACGTTAAGCGTGCGGACCCTACGGGTTCGAGAACTATGTAGACATGACCTAGAACTATTCTCGGTCAATAACCAATAGTGGAACCTAGATGCCCTTATTGGTTCCTACATATTCTACGAAGATCTTTATCGGTCAAACCGCATAACAACATACGTTGTTCCCTTTGTCATCGGTATGTTACTTGCCCGAGATTCGATCGTCGGTATCCAATACCTAGTTCAATCTCGTTACCGGCAAGTCTCTTTACTCGTTACGTAATGCATCATCCCGTAACCAACTTATTGGTCACATTGCTTGCAAGGCTTATTGTGATGTGCATTACCGAGAGGGCCCAGAGATACCTCTCCGACAATCGGAGTGACAAAACCTAATCTCGAAATACGCCAACTCAACATGTACCTTTGGAGACACCTGTAGTACTCCTTTATAATCACCCAGTTACGTTGTGACGTTTGGTAGCACCCAAAGTGTTCCTCCGGTAAACGGGAGTTGCATAATCTCATAGTTACAGGAACATGTATAAGTCATGAAGAAAGCAATAGCAATATACTAAACGATCAAGTGCTAGGCTAACGGAATGGGTCATGTCAATCACATCATTCTCCCAATGATGTGATCCCATTAATCAAATGACAACACATGCCTATGGTTAGGAAACATAACCATCTTTGATTAATGAGCTAGTCAAGTAGAGGCATACTAGTGACGTTATCTTTGTCTATGTATTCACACATGTATCATGTTTCCGGTTAATACAATTCTAGCATGAATAATAAACATTTATCATGATATGAGGAAATAAATAATAACTTTATTATTGCCTCTAGGGCATATTTCCTTCAGTCTCCCACTTGCACTAGAGTCAGTAATCTAGATTACATAGTAATGATTCTAACACCCATGGAGTCTTGGTGCTGATCATGTTTTGCTCGTGAGAGAGGCTTAGTCAATGGGTCTGCAACATTCAGATCCGTATGTATCTTGCAAATTTCTATGTCTCCCACTTGGACTTGGTCCCGGATGGAATTGAAGCGTCTCTTGATGTGCTTGGTCCTCTTGTGAAATCTGGATTCCTTTGCCAAGGCAATTGCACCAGTATTGTCACAGAAGATCTTCATTGGTCCCGATGCACTAGGTATGACACCTAGATTGGAAATGAACTCCTTCATCCAGAATCCTTCATTTGCTGCTTCCTAAGCAGCTATGTACTCCGCTTCACATGTAGATCCCACCACGACGCTTTGTTTAGAACTGCACCAACTTACAACTCCACTGTTTAATAAAAATACGTATCCGGTTTGCGATTTAGAATCGTCCGGATCAGTGTCAAAGCTTGCATCAACGTAACCATTTACGACTAGCTCTTTGTCACCTCCATATACGATAAACATATCCTTAGTCCTTTTCAGGTATTTCAGGATGTTCTTGACCGCTGTCAAGTGATCCACTCCTGGATTACTTTGGTACCTTCCTGCCAAGCCTATTGCTAAGCATACGTCAGGTCTGATACACAGCATTGCATACATGATAGAGCCTATGGCTGAAGCATAGGGAACATCTTTCATTTTCTCTCTATCTTCTGTTGTGGTCGGGCATTGAGTTTGACTCAACTTCACACCTTGAAGCACGGGCAAGAACCCTTTCTTTTCCTGATCCATTTTGAACTTGTTCAAAATTTTATCAAGGTATGTGCTTTGTGAAAGTCCTATTAAGTGTCTCGATCTATCTCTATAAATCTTGATGCCCAATATGTAAGCAGCTTCACCGAGGTCTTTCATTGAAAAACTTTTATTCAAGTATCCCTTTATGCTATCCAGAAATTCTATATCATTTCCAATTAATAATATGTCATCTACATATAATATTAGAAATGCTACAGAGCTCCCACTCACTTTCTTGTAAATACAGGCTTCTCCAAAAGTCTGTATAAAACTATATGCTTTGATCACACTATCAAAGCGTTTATTCCAACTCCGAGATGCTTGCACCAGTCCATAAATGGATCGCTGGAGCTTGCACACTTTGTTAGCACCTTTTGGATCAACAAAACCTTCTTGCTGCATCATATACAACTCTTCTTCTAGAAATCCATTCAAGAATGCAGTTTTGACGTCCATTTGCCAAATTTCATAATCATAAAATGTAGCAATAGCTAACATGATTCAGACAGACTTAAGCATCGCTACGGGTGAGAAAGTCTCATCATAGTCAACCCCTTGAACTTGTCGAAAACCTTTCGCAACAAGTCGAGCTTTATAGACAGTTACATTACCATCAACGCCAGTCTTCTCCTTAAAGATCCATTTATTCTCAATGGCTTGCCGATCATCGGGCAAGTCAACCAAAGTCCATACTTTGTTCTCATACATGGATCCCATCTCAGATTTCATGGCCTCTA
Organism: Triticum dicoccoides; assembly: GCF_002162155.2. Classification (NCBI taxonomy): domain Eukaryota; kingdom Viridiplantae; phylum Streptophyta; class Magnoliopsida; order Poales; family Poaceae; genus Triticum; species Triticum dicoccoides. Next base: position 121,843,807 of record NC_041387.1, read on the forward strand.
GCCATTTTGCGGAATCTGGGCTCATCATCGCTTCCTCATAGTTCGTAGGTTCATCATGGTCAAGTAACATGACTTCCAGAATAGGATTACCATACCACTCTAGTGCGGATCTTACTCTGGTAGACCTACGAGGTTCAGTAGAAACTTGATCTGAAGTTTCATGATCAATATCATTAGCTTCCTCACTAATTGGTGTAGTTGTCACAGGAACCGGTTCTTGTGATGAACTACTTTCCAATAAGGGAGCAGGTACAGTTACCTCATCAAGTTCTACTTTCCTCCCACTCACTTCTTTCGAGAGAAACTCCTTCTCTAGAAAGGATCTGATTTTAGCAACAAAAATCTTGCCCTCAGATCTGTGATAGAAGGTGTACCCAATAGTCTCTTTTGGGTATCCTATGAAGACACATTTCTCCGATTTGGGTTCGAGCTTATCTGGTTGAAGTTTCTTCACATAAGCATCGCAGCCCCAAACTTTAAGAAACGACAACTTTGGTTTCTTGCCATACCACAGTTCATAAGGCGTCGTCTCAACGGATTTTGATGGTGCCCTATTAACGTGAATGCGGCCGTCTCTAAAGCATAACCCCAAAACGATAGCGGTAAATCAGTAAGAGACATCATAGATCGCACCATATCTAGTAAAGTACGATTACGACATTCGGACACACCATTTCGTTGTGGTGTTCCGGGTGGCGTGAGTTGCGAAACTATTCCGCATTGTTTCAAGTGTAGACCAAACTCGTAACTCAAATATTCTCCTCCACGATCAGATTGTAGAAATTTAATTTTCTTGTGACGATGATTTTCCACTTCACTCTGAAATTCTTTGAACTTTTCAAATGTTTCAGACTTGTGTTTCATTAAGTAGATATACCCATATCTGCTCAAATCATCTGTGAAGGTGAGAAAATAACGATACCCGTCGCGAGCCTCAACATTCATTGGACCACAAACATCAGTATGTATGATTTCCAACAAATCAGTTGCTCGCTCCATAGTTCCGGAGAACGGCGTTTCAGTCATCTTGCCCATGAGGCACGGTTCGCAAGTACCAAGTGATTCATAATCAAGTGATTCCAAAAGCCCATCAGTATGGAGTTTCTTCATGCGCTTTACACCGATATGCCCTAAACGGTAGTGCCACAAATAAGTTGCACTATCATTATCAACTCTGCATCTTTTGGTTTCAACACTATGAATATGTGTATCACTACTATCGAGATTCAATAAAAATAGACCACTCTTCAAGGGTGCATGACCATAAAAGATATTACTCGTATAAATAGAACAACCATTATTCTCTGATTTAAATGAATAACTGTCTCGCATCAAACAAGATCCAGATATAATGTTCATGCTCAACGCTGGCACCAAATAACAATTATTTAGGTCTAAAACTAATCCCGATGGTAGATGTAGAGGTAGCGTGCCGACCGCGATCACATCGACTTTGGAACCATTTCCCACGCGCATCGTCACCTCGTCCTTAGCCAATCTTCGCTTAATCCGTAGTCCCTGTTTAGAGTTGCAAATATTAGCAACAGAACCAGTATCAAATACCCAGGTACTACTGCGAGCATTAGTAAGGTACACATCAATAACATGTAGATCACATATACCTTTGTTCACTTTGCCATCCTTCTTATCCGCCAAATACTTGGGGCAATTCCGCTTCCAGTGTCCAGTATGCTTGCAGTAGAAGCACTCAGTTTCAGGCTTAGGTCCAGACTTGGGTTTCTTCTCTTGAGCAGCAACTTGTTTGATGTTCTTCTTGAAGTTCCCCTTCTTCTTCCCTTTGCCCTTTTTCTTGAAACTGGTGGTCTTGTTAACCATCAACACTTGATGCTCCTTCTTGATTTCTACCTCCGCGGCTTTTAGCATTGCGAAGAGCTTGGGAATAGTCTTGTCCATCCCTTGCATATTATAGTTCATCACGAATCTCTTGTAGCTTGGTGGCAGTGATTGAAGAATTCTGTCAATGACACTATCATCAGGAAGATTAACTCCCAGTTGAATCAAGTGATTATTATACCCAGACATTTTGAGTATGTGTTCACTGACAGAACTATTCTCCTCCATCTTGCAGCTATAGAACTTATTGGAGACTTCATATCTCTCAATCTGGGCATTTGCTTGAAATATTAACTTCAACTCCTGGAACATCTCATATGCTCCATGACGTTCAAAACGTCGTTGAAGACCCGGTTCTAAGCCGTAAAGCATGGCACACTGAACTATCGAGTAGTCATCAGCTTTGCTCTGCCAGACGTTCTTAACATCGTCAGTTGCATCAGCAGCAGGCCTGGCGCCCAGCGGTGCTTCCAGGATGTAATTCTTCTGTGCAGCAATGAGGATAATCCTCAGGTTACGGACCCAGTCCGTGTAATTGCTACCATCATCTTTCAACTTTGCTTTCTCAAGGAACGCATTAAAATTCAACGAAACAACAGCACGAGCCATCTATCTACAACAAACATAGACAAGCAAAATACTATCAGGTACTAAGTTCATGATAAATTTAAGTTCAATTAATCATATTACTTAAGAACTCCCACTTAGACAGACATCTCTCTAGTCATCTAAGTGATCACGTGATCCAAATCAACTAAACCATCTCCGATCATCACGTGAGATGGAGTAGTTTCAATGGTGAACATCACTATGTTGATCATATCTACTATATGATTCACGTTCGACCTTTCGGTCTCCGTGTTCCGAGGCCATATCTGTATATGCTAGGCTCGTCAAGTTTAACCCGAGTATTCCGCGTGTGCAACTGTTTTGCACTCGTTGTATTTGAACGTAGAGCCTATCACACCCGATCATCACGTGGTGTCTCAGCACGAAGAACTTTCGCAACGGTGCATACTCAGGGAGAACACTTCTTGATAATTAGTGAGAGATCATCTTAAAATGCTACCATCAATCAAAGCAAGATAAGATGCATAAAGGATAAACATCACATGCAATCAATATAAGTGATATGATATGGCCATCATCATCTTGTGCTTGTGATCTCCATCTTCGAAGCACCGTCGTGATCACCATCGTCACCGGCGCGACACCTTGATCTCCATCGTAGCATCGTTGTCGTTTACGCCATCTATTGCTTCTACGACTATTGCTACCGCTTAGTGATAAAGTAAAGCAATTACAGGGCGTTTGCATTTCATACAATAAAGCGACAACCATATGGCTCCTGCCAGTTGCTGATAACTTCGGTTACCAAACATGATCATCTCATACAATAAAATGTAGCATCACGTCTTGACCATATCACATCACAACATGTCCTGCAAAAACAAGTTAGACGTCCTCTACTTTGTTGTTGCAAATTTTATGTGGCTGCTACGGGCTTAGCAAGAACCGTTCTTACCTACGCATCAAAACCACAACGATAGTTCATCAAGTTAGTGTTGTTTTAACCTTCGCAAGGACCGGGCATAGCCACACTTGATTCAGCTAAAGTGAGAGAGACAGACACCCGCCAGCCACCTTTCAGCATGAGTGCTCGTAACGGTGAAACCAGTCTCGCGTAAGCGTACGCGTAATGTCGGTCCGGGCCGCTTCATCTCACAATACTGCCAAACCAAAGTATGACATGCTGGTAAGCAGTATGACTTGTATCGCCCACAACTCACTTGTGTTCTACTCGTGCATATGACATCTACGCATAAAACCAGGCTTGGATGCCACTGTTGGGGAACGTAGTAATTTCAAAAAATTTCCTACGCACACACAAGATCATGGTGATGGCATAGCAACGAGAGGGGAGAGTATTGTCCATGTACCCTCGTAGACCGTAAGCGGAAGCGTTATGACAACGCGGTTGATGTAGTCGTACGTCTTCACAATCCGACCGATCCAAGTACCAAACGTACGGCACCTCCGAGTTCAGCACATGTTCAACTCGGTGACGATCCCCTGGCTCCGATCCAGCAAAGAGTTGGGGATGAGTTCTGTCAGCACGACGGCATGGTGACGATGATGATGTTCTACCGGCGCAGGGCTTCGCCTAAACTCCGCGACGATATGGCCGAGGTGGAATATGGTGGAGGGGGGCACCGCACACGGCTAAGGAACGATCCATAGATCAACTTGTGTGTTCTAGGGTGCCCCCCCGCCCCCGTATATAAAGGAGCAAGGGGGGAGGCCGGCCGGCCCTAGAGGGCGCGCCAGGAGGAGGAGTCCTCCTCCTAGTAGGAGTAGGACTCCCCCTTTCCTACTCCTACTAGGAGGGGGAAAGGAAGGGGGAGAGGGAGAAGGAAAGGGCCCCCCCTCCTAGTCCAATTCAGACCAGAGGGGGAGGGGGCGCGCGGCCCACCCTGGCCGCCCCTCTCTCTCTCCACTAAGGCCCATGAGGCCCATTACTTCTCCCGGGGGGGTTCCGATAACCCTCCGGCACTCCGGTTTTCTCCGAAATCACCTGGAACACTTCCGGTGTCCGAATATAGCCGTCCAATATATCGATCTTTATGTCTCGACCATTTCGAGACTCCTCTTCATGTCCGTGATCACATCCGGGACTCCGAACAAACTTCGGTACATCAAAACTTATAAACTCATAATAAAACTGTCATCGTAACGTTAAGCGTGCGGACCCTACGGGTTCGAGAACTATGTAGACATGACCTAGAACTATTCTCGGTCAATAACCAATAGCGGAACCTGGATGCCCATATTGGTTCCTACATATTCTATGAAGATCTTTATCGATCAAACCGCATAACAACATACGTTGTTCCCTTTGTCATCGGTATGTTACTTGCCTGAGATTCGATCGTCGGTATCCAATACCTAGTTCAATCTCGTTACCGGCAAGTCTCTTTACTCGTTACGTAATGCATCATCCCGTAACCAACTTATTGGTCACATTGCTTGCAAGGCTTATAGTGATGTGCATTACCGAGAGGGCCCAGAGATACCTCTCCGACAATCGGAGTGACAAAACCTAATCTCGAAATACGCCAACTCAACATGTACCTTTGGAGACACCTGTAGTACTCCTTTATAATCACCCAGTTACGTTGTGACATTTGGTAGCACCCAAAGTGTTCCTCCGGTAAACGGGAGTTGCATATCTCATAGTTACAGGAACATGTATAAGTCATGAAGAAAGCAATAGCAATATACTAAACGATCAAGTGCTAGGCTAACGGAATGGGTCATGTCAATCACATCATTCTCCCAATGATGTGATCCCATTAATCAAATGACAACACATGCCTATTGTTAGGAAACATAACCATCTTTGATTAATGAGCTAGTCAAGTAGAGGCATACTAGTGACGTTATGTTTGTCTATGTATTCACACATGTATCATGTTTCTGGTTAATACAATTCTAGCATGAATAATAAACATTTATCATGATACGAGGAAATAAATAATAACTTTATTATTGCCTCTAGGGCATATTTCCTTCACAATCTTATCATAGGGGAGCCATTGTTGAGCACGATCTCTAAGCGGAAAAGGAAATAGCTTCAATTTAATGACATCATTATCGACATCCTTTTTCTTTTGCATATCACATAAATCAACGAAGCTATTCAGATGAGTAGCGGCATCTTCACTAGGAAGGCCCGCGAATTGATCTTTCATAACAAGATTCAACAAAGCAGTATTGATCTCACAAGATTCAGTATTGGCAAGAGGAGCAATCAGAGTGCTAAGGAATTCATTATTGTTGGTATTGGTGAAGTCACACAATTTAGTAGTATCTTGAGCCATCGTGACAAACAAGCAATCCAACACACGAGAAAACAAAAGGCAAGTGAGAAAAAGGCAAACGGAGAAAGAGAAGGAGAAGGAGATTGGGAAAGAGAGGGCGAATAAAACGGCAAGGGTGAAGTGGGGGAGAGGAAAACGAGAGGCAAATGGCAACTAATGTAATGCGAGAGATAGGGATTGTGATGGGTACTTGGTATGTTGACTTTTTGCGTAGACTCCCCGGCAACGGTGCCAGAAATTCTTCTTGCTACCTCTTGAGCTTGCGTTGGATTTCCCCAAAGAGGAAAGGAAGATGCAGCAGAGTAGCGTAAGTATTTCCCTCAGTTTTTGAGAACCAAGGTATCAATCCAGTAGGAGGCCATGCGCAAGTCCCTCGTACCTACACAAGAACAATAGCTCAACGCAACCAACGCGAATAGGGGTTGTCAATCCCTTCACGGTCACTTACGAGAGCGAGATCTGATAGAGATGATAGATAATATTTTTGGTATTTTTGATATAGAGATGCAAAGTAAAAAGTAAAAGGCAAAGTAAAAAAGCAAAGCAAGATTAAAGTGATGGAGGTTGATATGATGAGAATAGACCCAGGGGCCATAGGTTTCACTAGTGGCTTCTCTCAAGAGCATAAGTATTCTACGGTGGGTGAACAAATTACTGTTGAGCAATTGACAGAATTGAGCATAGTTATGAGAATATCTAGGTATGATCATGTATATAGGCATCACGTCCGAGACAAGTAGACCGACTCCTGCTTGCATCTATTACTATTACTCCACTCATCGACCGCTATCCAGCATGCATCTAGAGTATTAAGTTAAAAACAGAGTAATACCTTAAGCAAGATGACATGATGTAGAGAGATAAATTCTTGCAATATGAAAATAAACCCCATCTTGTTATCCTCGATGGCAACGATACAATACGTGCCTTGCTGCCCCTTCTGTCACTGGGAAAGGACACCGCAAGATCGAACCCAAAGCTAAGCACTTCTCCCATGGCAAGAAAAACCAATCTAGTAGGCCAAACCAAACTGATAATACAAAGAGACTTGCAAAGATAACCAATCATACATACAAGAATTCAGAGAAGATTCAAATATTATTCATAGATAGACTTGATCATAAACCCACAATTCATCGGTCTCAACAAACATACCGCAAAAAGAAGATTGCATCGAATAGATCTCCATGAGAGAGGGGGAGAACATTGTATTGAGATCCAAAAAGAGAGAAGAAGCCATCTAGCTACTAACTATGGACCCGAAGGTCTGAGGTAAACTACTCACACTTCATCGGAGGGGCTATGATGATGTAGAAGCCCTCCGTGATGACGGCCCTCTGCGGCGGAGCTCCAAAACAGGCCCCAAGATGGGATCTCGTGGATACAGAAAGTTGCGGCGGTGGAATTAGGTTTTTGGCTCCGTATCTGATTGTTTGGGGGTACGTAGGTATATATAGGAGGAAGAAGTACGTCGGTGGAGCTTTGTGGGCCCCACAA
>NC_041387.1:121851333-121857716 GCF_002162155.2 Triticum dicoccoides
CGCGCCCCCCTACCTCATGCCCACCTCGAAGCTTCCTTGGCGTAGGGTCCAAGTCTCCTGGGTCATATTCGGTGAGAAAATCACGTTCCTGAAGGTTTCATTCCGTTTGGACTCCATTTGATATTATGTTTCTTCGAAACACTGAAATAGGCAAAAAACATCAATTCTGGGCTGGGCCTCCGGTTAATAGGTTAGTCCCAAAAATAATATAAAAGTGGAAAATAAAGCCCAATATAGTCCAAAACAGTAGATAATATAGGATGGAGCAATAAAAAATTATAGATATGTTGGAGATGTATCAAAGCCGACGACTGGAAAACTTTCAGATTATATTAAAACAGCCGCACAGGAGGAATTCAAGCTTTCGAGCAAAACATAAAAATAGATCAATTATAAAATTGTCTTTTACAATTCCCATACATCTCACTCGAACATTATGTCCTTCGAGCACTGACCCTCTATCAAGGGGGCAGCCTCTAGGACGTCTTCAAAATAATGCTTCGGTTTAGGACGGTCCTTGCCCTTGGGTGGACTCTTAGCCGCGATGTCGATGGCCTTCAACTTTCCCCAGAATGTCTTGACTCAGGCAAAGGCCATCCGTGCACCTTCAATGCACGCCGATCGCTTAACAACATCGATTCGCGGCACCGCGTCAACAAGTCTTTGTACCAGACCGAAGTAGCTATCCGGAATAGGCTCAGTTGGCCACAACCGGATTACGACATCCTTCATGGCATCACCAGATATCCTATGAAGTTCGGCCCATTGGGACATCTATTCATTAAGCAACAGAGAGCGTTTTGATGCGCCAAACTGCGACCAAAAAAGCTTCTCCGTTGCATACCCATCTTGCGCTTGGTAATACTGCGCCGCATCGGAAGAACTCTTTGGCAAGTCCAAGAACTCGTCCGGAGAACTCCACACTTGGTTAAGCTGAGCATAATTCGGGTCACCGAACTTAGTTTGCAGCAGAAATGGCTTTCCAGCCGCAATCTCCCTAGCCTGCCGAACCTCCTCACGGACCGCTCTGGATTCCGATCGTGCATCCCTCGCCTCTTGTAAGGCCTTGTCCAGTTTAGTCGTTTTGGCTTCATTCTCCTTCTCTAGAAATTCACAGCGGCCAGTAGCATTTTTCAGTTCAAGCGCCATCGTGGATATTCTCTCCTCGTCTTGGCGCCGTGTAGCTTGTTCGGCTTTTAACTCAGCCGATGCCTTTTCGGCAGCCGCATCACTACGCCGGGCCTGCTCCTTGGCCCGGGCCAGCTTCGCTCGGAGAACTTCCACAGCGGCAGCACCATCTGCAGTCATGCATATGTCAACATATAAATTCTAGCATCATGCTTATACCAAAAAACAAATATGTATAGGGATTGCCCCGAATACATACCTTGTGACTCGTCAAGACGCGTATTGATTAACGCAAGGTCATCCCTTGCTACATCAAGCTTCCGCTGCAGCTCGGCAATGTCCATAGTCTGGGAAGTAGCTAAGGGGGAAACAGCCTGTGATTAAATTCATCAGATCAGTCCTTGAGTGATTCTTTTCGATCCTCCGTTCGCTTCCCATTGGAAGCCAACCTGAGTCTCAGGGGCTACTACCTATACATAGGTGCATCTTGGCAAATAAAACATAGTTGAAAAAATTACATCACAAATCTCGAAGCCTTTTAGCAGGCTCATGAAGGCTTCATTTAATCCGCTTTTCGCGGACAAAATCTTCTCAACCACCGTACCCATGAAGGTACGTTGTTCCCCCGAGACAAATGCTTTTTGCAACATGTCCCACAATATACCCGGAGCCCCCTGGTCTCCAGAAGCCACTCTAGGAGTGCCACCATCCTCTAAAGGAATCTGTTCACCCGTCTCTAGAATCACTGTCGGCTGCGATCCAGATAGTCCGGGGCCCTTGTTATCATCAGCCCCGGATTCCCGGACGGTCGGAGATCCACCTTCGGGCACTACCTCTTATGTCCCATGTATAACTTGTTGATTAAGAGGGACCCTCCGCGATGACACTTCAGAGTCGTCCGCCTTATTCGGCGAGGAGGTCGGGGGCGGTGTTTCACTCTCCATCATCTCTGGGAGGAGACCTCCTGAAGAGGAGGACTGCCCGGAAAAACTCGGTGCCGACCTGTAAAAATGCACAGACACGTTACATATATTTTCGGTAACGACAAAGGAGCGGGACGCTATCAAAGTACTCTGGATTCACTTACGGTTTGGCCAAGGGCTTGTCCCCTTGTTGGAGCTGTTCAATGGCATCGCTTCCCAAACCCAAGCCGCTCAACGGTGGCATCTTGCCCCTCTTAGGAGACCGCCCCTCCCAATCATCGGAGGCGACCCTTTTCCTCCTGCTAGGAGAAGGGATACTGGATCCTTTTCCGCCTCTGTCCTCAGGCGAGGAAAGGTCAATTTCTCCGGACTCAGTGTCACGCCCAATATGCGACCCTATCCAAAAGGAACTCGAAGGTCCCACCAAAGATAGACCCGCATATTGGAACGTCTTTGCAAGGTGGATATCATTACATCAACATTACATAATAGATGGGGATACATACATAAGGCATACAATGCCACACGAATACAACATCACAATACATCAGAGCAACATCCGACTATGGATGAATCATAAGCAGAAACTCAAACAATATCCACCCTGCTAGCCCAGGCTGCCGACCTGGAACCTATCCCCTGATCGAAGAAGCAGAAGAAGAACTCAACGCAAGCAAGCATCACTCTCGCGTCATGATCATCGCATAACCTGTACCTGCAACTGTTGTTGTAGTAATCTGTGAGCCACGAGGACTCAGCAATCCCATTACCATGGGTATCAAGACTAGCAAAGCTTAAAGGGAAAGGAAGGGGTAAAGTGGTGAGGCTGCAGCAGCGACTAAGCAAGTATGGTGGCTAACATACGCAAATGAGAGCGAGAAGAGAAACAAGCGGAACGGTTGTGAAGCTAGCAATGATCAAGAGGTGATCCTGAACACCTACTTACGTCAAACATAACCCAGAAACCGTGTTCACTTCACGGACTCCGCCGAGAAGAGACCATCACGGCTACACACACGGTTGATGCGTTTTAATTCGGATCTGGTGTCAAGTTATCTACAACCGGACATTAACAAATTCCCATCTGCCAATAACCGCAGGCACGGCTTTCGAAAGATTATACCCTACAGGGGTGTCCCAACTTAGCCCATGACAAGCTCTCGTGATCAACGAAGGAATAGACCTTCTCCCAGGAAGACCCGATCAGACTCGGAATCCCGGTTTACAAGACATTTCGACAATGGTAAAACAAGACCAGCAAGACCGCCCGATGCGCCGACAATCCCGGTAGGAGCTGCACATATCTCGTTCTCAGGGCAACACCGGATGAACACTACGTACAACTAAAACCAACCCTCAAGTTGCCCCGAGGTGGCACTGCAAGTGGCTCTGGTTCGGACCAACACTTAGACAAGCACTGGCCCGGGGGGGCTATAATAAAGATGACCCTCGAGAGAGCGACTCCCAAGGGAAAAGTAGGTGGTGGTGAGGCAAATGGTAAAAGTCAATGTTGGGCCTTGCTGGAGGAGTTTTATTCAAAGCGATCTGTCAAGGGGGTCCCATAAATCACCCGACCGCGTAAGGAACGCAAAATCCGGGAACATAACACCGGTACGATGGAAACTAGGGCGGCAAGAGTGGAACAAAACACCAGGCAAAAGGCCGAGCCTTCCACCCTTTACCAAATATATAGATGCATTAATAATATAAGAGATATTGTGATATCCCAACCAAAATCCTGTCCACCATGGAGAAATCTTCAACTTCACCTGCAACTAGCAACGCTATAAGAGGGGCTGAGCGAAGCGGTAACATAGCCAAACAATGGTTTGCATAGGAAAGGTGTCAAAGGTTAGGGGTTCATGGCAATATGGGATGGCTTGATGAACAATTGATAGGTATCGCAGCATAGCAATAGAACGAAGCAACTAGCATAGCAATGATAGTAGTGAGATCCAGGGTAGCGGTCATCTTGCCTAAAATCCCGCAAGTAAGAAGAACGAGTCCATGAAGAAGAAGAAGCCACGAAGACGAACCACACGTAGACGAACGAGTCCTCACGATCGCAACGAAACAGGAACTAACAAGAAGAAGCACACAACATGGTAAACACACCACACATGAACAAGGCATGATGCACAACAAGCATGATGCATGACAATTCTAGATGAGGCTACTCATGGCAAGAGATGATGCAAACAAGAGCAACACATCAAGGCAAGTTTAAATGAGGCCGGAAACAACATATAACAATTCCGGTAAGTCCTCATATGCAAATTTCGAAATTGGTCCAGATCTGAATAAATGTTATGTTCAAGTAGTTAAACATCAAGTTAAGATGCACAAAGATGATCTACACGAGATTCTAGTCAAGTTACATATAAAGTTCATTAGATTCGGAGCTACGGCCTAGAAGATATGAGCAAAACAAGTTAAACATGGCATTGATGCAAAATGCACCCAAACATCAAGCAAACACCTCAAAACATGAATGCAACATGGTAATATGAAACTAAATGCAAAAACAAGCAAGTTTCATATAGAGCACACTCAAAACGGAGCAACGGTGCAACACACGCACTATACAAGTCATAGCAACAATCTGTCCAAAACAGCAAGTAGGCATATTGCAAGCATCAAAACAACAAGCTACGGGACCTCAACATAATAACAAAAGGCATGGGCATGATGTACAGGTAAAGCATAACAAAACATGAACACTGAGCTATCTCCAGAAATCAATAGAACATGCTCAAACAGACACGGTAAGATTGCAAATAATAACAGTTTCAGACTTTAGCAGAAATAACATCAGGTTGCAATGTTCAGAGCTATCAAACAACATGTTACAGGAACTTAACATGGCAAACAAAGGCATGGCATGAATCTACTAAATGCATAGAACAAAAGTCCCTTACTGACCATAAGCCAAAAAGGATCAGAAGATATGATGGCATCCATGTAAACATGGCAAGTTATATTACAGATTCAAACATGGCAGGAACAGAATTATGAAGGCATGTAGATGAGCTTGTGCAACTCACTACAGAGCAATACATGGCATGGCAAGGCAACCAACAGTAAGAAGACATATTTGAGAAGCTAGGCATGGCAATAGCAAGGTCATAGGGTGCATGGATCACTAACAAAACACATGGAAACAAGTGAACTTAATGTTAACAGGCTGACAGCAACATTATGAAGCAACTTTAGAGCAAGATATGAACAAGCTACAGCAAGCTATACATGCAACCAGGGACATGAATGAATAGAGCATGACATGTAGATCAAAACATGTTTATAGGACATCTCCATATTATGCATAGAATGATTAGTAGAAGCAGGTTTACATAGCATCAGAAAATAACAGATTCAGCCTAGCAAAACAGCAACATCAAGTACTCTACTTAACAAGCTCGATTCACTCACCACAAGTCATTGCATGACAAGATAAGCATAGCATCATCAAGAACATTTTATGAAACAAACCAAGTCAAGAACAAGTCCATAGCATGCAAGGATCAACTATAGCAACCTTGGCTAAATTGAATAACAAGTAAACAATCTGCCAGGAAACATTTTGAAGCAAAAGTAGAGCACTCAAATGACATGCTAGACTACCCCATAATTGCAAACAAGGGCATGAATGGATATACAATAACCATATGTTCAAAACATCCTTACTGAAGTATCTCAAAATATGCATGGATATCTCTGTAGCAACAAATTTACATGGCATGAAAATAACAGCAGACAGGGATTGAAATCAGCAACAGCAAGATGCCTAGTTTGCATGCTTGTGCTAGTCACCACATTGATCACAAAAATACATGGATAGCACCTCTGGAAAGATGGCATGGCATAGATCAAAACACATGTAGGCATCAACCTCATAGGATGCACACATCAATCATGGCAAAAATGACAAAAGAACAAGTTATAACAGTTTCAGCAGATTAACATCACTTAGCACTCTTCCAACAGCATTTAGGGCATCAAGATGAGCTCAAATGAAAATGATGCAATGAGATGAAATGATGTACTCGACGAGACGAACAATTTGACATATTACACGCATGAAACGAAGCTACGGATGCAGAGATATAGCAGGTCAAACATGGCATGAAAATGTTGAAATCTGGGACTTAGTGGATAAACAACCTTTGAGATCCAGATCTGGCGCGGGACCCGAGGGCAGCCGGAGACGAGGCGGCGGCTCGCCGGAGCTGGAGGCCGCGGAGGCGCCGGAGATGGCCGGGCGGCGGCGAGGAGGTGCCCGGAGGGGAGGGGATCGGCGCCGGTCGCCGGATATGCGCGCGGCGGCGGCGCTCC
>NC_041387.1:121858045-121861785 GCF_002162155.2 Triticum dicoccoides
CGGCGCGGACATGTCCGTCGGCGGGCGGACGTGTCCGTCGGCTGGAGGAGGAAGAAGCTAGGGTTTGGACTGCGGGAATTCGGGGGAGGCCACATATTCATAGGTAGAGGGAGCTAGGAGAGTCCAAATGAGGTGCGGTTTTTGCCCACACGATTGTGATCGAACGGCCAAGAGCATGGAGGGGAGTTAGATGGGTTTTGGGCTACTTTGGAAGGGGTGTTAGGCTGCAACTCAAAGAGGGCTTTGCGGTTACCCGGTTAACCGTTGGAGTACCAAACGACCTCCAAATGGCACAGAACTTGACAGGCGGTCTACCGGTGCTATACCAAGGCCGCTTGGCAAACCTCGGGCCATTCCGAGAAAGTTTAACACCCGCACACGAAAAGAGGGAAGAGGGAGACGCCGGGTGACATAGGAGCGCCGGATTGCAAAACGGACAACGGGGAAAATGCTCAGATGCATGAGATGAACATGTATGCAAAATGAGATGCACATGATGACATGATAAAATGCAACAACCAAGCAAATGACATGGCAACAACGACGAATAACTGGCGGACACCTGGCGCATCGGATCCGGGGCGTTACAACACTCCTCCACTAACAAGAGATCTCGTCCCGAGATCTTAGGACCGAGACGGGAGGGAAAAAGGAATGAGATGAAACAAGAACTGAAGAGAAGAAGCAAAGAATTGAGAGCACTCGAGAAGGAAAAGGGGAACGACGAGAATGGCGAGAATCGAAAGCTCATGAAATCAGATAGACTATGAAAGCACTCGTTCTAACCGGAGTGGTTAGAATGAGAAAAGAAACGAATAAGACTGAATAGGATTTAGTCAGCACTCTGACTGAAACATCAAAAGAATAGAACAAGAACTAGAGAGGATGGAATGATACTTGATGAACTCTTCGAGAATGAATTAAATCATGAAGAACCACCATGAAGAACTCCGTAGACAAAGGATGATGAGATAAAATGAAGGATGAAAGAATAGATGAGCGTTACGATGATTTAGATGGAGGTTCCGACGAGAAGGCCGAGGAAATTGAACTCCGGAAAGAAAAGATGAAAACACTTGGAACTAGAATTTATTCCTCAAGAACAAACTCCGAAGGAAGGGATTAATCACTCTGATGAAATAAGAATTAGATTTATTGTATGCTTATCCTTCATCAAATTAAATCGATGACAAGCAATGGATTTTGCATATTACTTATTCTTCTTGAAAAAAAAGAATTGAGAGATGACATATCGCAAACTTGCGAAGGTCTTCATGAACCACCGGTAGGATTGAAAAGAACGAATGGATTAAAATGATAATGAAGGAAAAGAATCTTGAACGAACCACCGTAAGAATTAGAAAATGACTGACGAAAGGGACTGAATCACCGGGAAGAATTAGAAGACCAAATATGCTAGAGGGGATTTAGATGCAAAGGAACGGGAAGAACTCGAACTGATTGAAGAGCACTTGAACGAGACACCGGGATAAATAGAGAACGATAACTGGAATGATGGCCTCCGGTTAAAGTAATGGAAAAACAACTCCTGACATACTCCGGATGGGTGAAAAGGATAACTGACAAATGGAATAATTCGAGACTGATAACATGCAGCTAGAACCGCGAATCTTCAAGAGAACGGGCAAGATTTAGAGGGAAAACTCTTCTTCGATCTTCAAATGACGACGGGAAACACCATCAAAATTACTGCAATACTCCGGGAGAATGAAAACCGAAAAGGTTGAGCTAACAATGAAAAGAATATGAATGAGATCTTGGAGAAGGATGTGACTGATGGAATCCATTCTTAAGTCACGCTTGAAAAGAATTGAGAATAACTCCGGGGAATCAGAAGAGTCAGGTAAGATACTGGAAAAAGACCTGTGGGTTAGAGCCCACTAAAGAGATAACACCGTTGGAAAGGATTGTTGAACAGATAGATGAAGCACCGGAACAATTGAAATATTTGAAAGAGGTGACAACCTCAAATTAATAGGAACACAGACGAATCTCCTGAGATATATTGAACACTCCGGAAGGATAAACTGGCGAGAGACGAACGAGCAGGGAAAACACTTCGAGGAAAAAAGATATGATCTACCGAAAACTTGAATTGAGTCCACCGGAAGAGATGAAGAATGTCCACCAAGATGAGAATTCGCCGGTTGAAATAATTGTTGGAAGACTGAAGAACCTCCGTACGAATGGGATAGATGGTCAAGAGAGAGTCAGACTCCGGGAATAAGAGGGTGGGAGGGCGGGAAAACAAAGGCAACTTGGAAGGGGAAATCGATGAATAACTTCAAGAGGAAACACCGGTTGAAATCCTTGGGAAGAGAGAGCAAAAACTTCACACGAGTAGGATGGATACTCGATTACGGACTCCGGTTCCAAGGAGAAAAAGGGTGGGCGTGTGGGAAAAGAAAACAACTGAGGATTGAACTCAAGGATGAAGACGCTCGAGTCGACTTGACGAGAAGTGCACCGGATGAAAAGAGCTGAGGAACAACAATCGAAAACCAACTGCGTGATCTTAAAGAAAAATTTGAAAGGGAAGAGAAGTAATTTAAAACACCTACGTCAAGATTTCTCACCAGAGCGACGAAGGGGCTGAGGAGTAAAAAGAATTCCTACTCTCCGATATAACTAGACTCCGAAAATAGTTTTCTTCTAGACTCAACAACGGCCAAACTACACGATCAATCAAGGGGGGCTCCTAGGGTCGGTCGAGGCTCTGATACCAACTTGTCACGCCCAATATGCGACCCTATCCAAAAGGAACTCGAAGGTCCCACCAAGGATAGACTCGCATATTGGAACGCTTTTGCAAGGTGGATATCATTACATCAACATTACATAATAGATGGGGATACATACATAAGGCATACAATGCCACACGAATACAACATCACAATACATCAGAGCAACATCCGACTACAGATGAATCATAAGCAGAAACTCAAACAATATCCACCCTGCTAGCCCAGGCTGCCGACCTGGAACCTATCCCCTGATCGAAGAAGCAGAAGAAGAACTCAACGCAAGCAAGCATCGCTCTCGCGTCATGATCATCGCATAACCTGTACCTGCAACTGTTGTTGTAGTAATCTGTGAGCCACGAGGACTCAGCAATCCCATTACCATGGGTATCAAGACTAGCAAAGCTTAAAGGGAAAGGAAGGGGTAAAGTGGTGAGGCTGCAGCAGCGACTAAGCAAGTATGGTGGCTAACATACGCAAATGAGAGCGAGAAGAGAAACAAGCGGAACGGTCGTGAAGCTAGCAATGATCAAGAGGTGATCCTGAACACCTACTTACGTCAAACATAACCCAGAAACCGTGTTCACTTCCCGGACTCCGCCGAGAAGAGACCATCACGGCTACACACACGGTTGATGCTTTTTAATTCGGATCTGGTGTCAAGTTATCTACAACCGGACATTAACAAATTCCCATCTGCTAATAACCGCAGGCACGGCTTTCAAAGATTATACCCTACAGGGGTGTCCCAACTTAGCCCATGACAAGCTCTCGCGATCAACGAAGGAATAGACCTTCTCCCAGGAAGACCCGATCAGACTCGGAATCCCGGTTTACAAGACATTTCGACAATGGTAAAACAAGACCAGCAAGACCGCCCGATGCGCCGACAATCCCGATAGGAGCTGCACATATCTCGTTCTCAGGGCAACACCGGATGAACACTACGTACAACTAAAACCAACCCTCAAGTTTCCC
>NC_041387.1:121862062-121865071 GCF_002162155.2 Triticum dicoccoides
GACCAGCAAGACCGCCCGATGCGCCGACAATCCCGATAGGAGCTGCACATATCTCGTTCTCAGGGCAACACCGGATGAACACTACGTACAACTAAAACCAACCCTCAAGTTGCCCCAAGGTGGCGCTGCAAGTGGCTCTGGTTCGGACCAACACTTAGACAAGCACTGGCCCGGGGGGGGGGGGGCTATAATAAAGATGACCCTCGAGAGAGCGACTCCCAAGGGAAAAGTAGGTGGTGGTGAGGCAAATGGTAAAAGTCAATGTTGGGCCTTGCTAGAGGAGTTTTATTCAAAGCGAACTGTCAATGGGGTCCCATAAATCACCCGACCGCGTAAGGAACGCAAAATCCGGGAACATAACACCGGTATGACGGAAACTAGGGCGGCAAGAGTGGAACAAAACACCAGACAAAAGGCTGAGCCTTCCACCCTTTACCAAATATATAGATGCATTAATAATATAAGAGATATTGTGATATCCCAACCAAAATCCTGTCCACCATGGAGAAATCTTCAACTTCACCTGCAACTAGCAACGCTATAAGAGGGGCTGAGCGAAGCGGTAACATAGCCAAACAACGGTTTGCATAGGAAAGGTGTCAAAGGTTAGGGGTTCATGGCAATATGGGATGGCTTGATGAACAATTGATAGGTATCGCAGCATAGCAATAGAACGAAGCAACTAGCATAGCAATGATAGTAGTGAGATCCAGGGTAGCGGTCATCTTGCCTGAAATCCCGCAAGGAAGAAGAACGAGTCCATGAAGAAGAAGAAGCCACGAAGACGAACCACACGTAGACGAACGAGTCCTCACGATCGCAACGAAACAGGAACTAATAAGAAGAAGCACACAACATGGTAAACACACCACACATGAACAAGGCATGATGCACAACAAGCATGATGCATGACAATTCTAGATGAGGCTACTCATGGCAAGAGATGATGCAAACAAGAGCAACACATCAAGGCAAGTTTAAATGAGGCCGGAAACAACATATAACAATTCCGGTAAGTCCTCATATGCAAATTTCGAAATTGGTCCAGATCTGAATAAACATTATGTTCAAGTAGTTAAACATCAAGTTAAGATGCACAAAGATGATCTACACGAGATTCTAGTCAAGTTACATATAAAGTTCATTAGATTCGGAGCTACGGCCTAGAAGATATGAGCAAAACAAGTTAAACATGGCATTGATGCAAAATGCACCCAAACATCAAGCAAACACCTCAAAACATGAATGCAACATGGTAATATGAAACTAAATGCAACACGCACTATACAAGTCATAGCAACAATCTGTCCAAAACAGCAAGTAGGCATATTGCAAGCATCAAAACAACAAGCTACGGGACCTCAACATAATAACAAAAGGCATGGGCATGATGTACAGGTAAAGCATAACAAAACATGAACACTGAGCTATCTCCAGAAATCAATAGAACATGCTCAAACAGACACGGTAAGATTGCAAATAATAACAGTTTCAGACTTTAGCAGAAATAACATCAGGTTGCAATGTTCAGAGCTATCAAACAACATGTTACAGGAACTTAACATGGCAAACAAAGGCATGGCATGAATCTACTAAATGCATAGAACAAAAGTCCCTTACTGACCATAAGCCAAAAAGGATCAGAAGATATGATGGCATCCATGTACATGGCAAGTTATATTACAGATTCAAACATGGCAGGAACAGAATTATGAAGGCATGTAGATGAGCTTATGCAACTCACTACAGAGCAATACATGGCATGGCAAGGCAACCAACAGTAATAAGACATATTTGAGAAGCTAGGCATGGCAATAGCAAGGTCATAGGGTGCATGGATCACTAACAAAACACATGGGAACAAGTGAACTTAATGTTAACAGGCTGACAGCAACATTATGAAGCAACTTTAGAGCAAGATATGAACAAGCTACAGCAAGCTATAAATGCAACCAGGGGCATGAATGGATAGAGCATGACATGTATATCAAAACATGTTTATAGGACATCTCCATATTATGCATAGAATGATTAGTAGAAGCAGGTTTACATAGCATCACGAAATAACAGATTCAGCCTAGCAAAACAGCAACATCAAGTACTCTACTTAACAAGCTCGGTTCACTCATCACAAGTCATTGCATGACAAGATAAGCATAGCATCATCAAGAAGACATGTTTATGAAACAAACCAAGTCAAGAACAAGTCCATAGCATGCAAGGATCAACTATAGCAACCTTGGCTAAATTGAATAACAAGTAAACAATCTGCCATGAAACATTTTGAAGCAAAAGTAGAGCACTCAAATGACATGCTAGACTACCCCATAATTGCAAACAAGGGCATGAATGGATAGACAATAACCATATGTTCAAAACATCCTTACTGAAGTATCTCAAAATATGCATGGATATCTCTGTAGCAACAAATTTACATGGCATGAAAATAACAGCAGACAGGGATTGAAATCAGCAACAGCAAGATGCCTAGTTTGCATGCTTGTGCTAGTCACCACATTGATCACAAAAATACATGGATAGCGCCTCTGGAAAGATGGCATGGCATAGATCAAAACACATGTAGACATCAACCTCATAGGATGCACACATCAATCATGGCAAAAATGACAAAAGAGCAAGTTATAACAGTTTCAGCAGATTAACATCACTTAGCACTCTTCCAACAGCATTTAGGGCATCAAGATGAGCTCAAATGAAAATGATGCAATGAGATGAAATGATGTACTCGACGAGACGAACAATTTGACATATTACACGCACGAAACGGAGCTACGGATGCAGAGATATAGCAGGTCAAACATGGCATGAAAATGTTGAAATCTGGGACTTAGTGGATAAACAACCTCTGAGATCCAGATCTGGCGCGGGACCCGAGGGCAGCCGGAGACGAGGCGGCGGCTCGCCGGAGCTAGAGGCCGCGGAGGTGCCGGAGATGGCCGGGCGGCGGCGAGGAGGTGCCCGGAGGGGAGGGGATCGGCGCCGGTCGCC
>NC_041387.1:121865645-121873983 GCF_002162155.2 Triticum dicoccoides
CGGCGGCGCGGGGCGGAGCTTCGGGCGGCGGCGGGCGCGAGCGCCGGCGGGGCGGAGCTTCGGGCGGCGGCGGGCGCGGCGGGCCCCGATGGGCTCGGGCGGGCCCCGCTCGGGCCTGGGCGGGCAGGCGGCGCGAGGCGGCGGCGGCTGCCACGTGGCGGCGCGGGAGTGGGCGTGGGTGGCGGCGCGGACATGTCCGTCGGCGGGCGGACGTGTCCGTCGGCTGGAGGAGGAAGAAGCTAGGGTTTGGACTGCGGGAATTCGGGGGAGGCCACATATTCATAGGTAGAGGGAGCTAGGAGAGTCTAAATGAGGTGCGGTTTTCGCCCACACGATTGTGATCGAACGACCAAGAGCATGGAGGGGAGTTAGATGGGTTTTGGGCTACTTTGGAAGGGGTGTTGGGCTGCAACTCAAAGAGGGCTTTGTGGTTACCCAGTTAAACGTTGGAGTACCAAACGACCTCCAAATGGCACGAAACTTGACAGGCGGTCTACCGGTGCTATACCAAGGCCGCTTGGCAAACCTCGGGCCATTCCGAGAAAGTTTAACACCCGCACACGAAAAGAGGGAAGAGGGAGACGTCGGGTGACATAGGAGCGCCGGATTGCAAAACGGACAACGGGGAAAATGCTCAGATGCATGAGATGAACATGTATGCAAAATGAGATGCACATGATGACATGATAAAATGCAACAACCAAGCAAATGACATGGCAACAACGATGAATAACTGGCGGACACCTGGCGCATCGGATCCGGGGCGTTACACTCAGTGTCCGACTTACCTCCGGAACCAAGGTCGTTTTGGACCTTCTCACTCTCCTCTTTACTCTCCCCTGCTGGCGCCTGGTATGGCGCCGAGGCCAGCATCCTTGTTAACACAGGAGTAGCTGAGTCTTCGAGAAGGGGAGCCGGACACCTAATCCGTTCCACCTTCTTTATCCAGCCCTGAAAAAAGATGATACTGTCGGTATCTAGCCACTGGGTATTTAATTATAAGGTATTCGGCAAACAGGTACTTACCGGGGTATCCAGATGGTTACAGTCTAGGCCGACATCTTCGGTGGTGTCCGGCCATTGCCTTCGTTTCCCGAAGAATAATCTCCATATTCCTTCGTGCGTTGTGCCGAAGAAGTGCTGAAGAGTTTGCGGCCTTTCTGGATTGAACTCCCATAGGCGAAGAGGCCGTCGCTGGCACGACAGGGTCCTACGAACTAGCAAGACTTGAACGACGTTGGCTATGTCGATGTCCCTCTCAGTGAGTCTTCGGATGCGACTTTGCAGAGTTCGCAGTTCATTCGTTGATCCCCAATCCAGCCCCTTGTTAATCCATGATGCAAGTTGAACCGGGGGCTGGATCGAAATGCGGGCGCAATTGCCCACTTGGAGCCGCGGGGCTCGGTGATATAGAACCACCCTTGCTGCCACGGATCGAAAGATTTGGCGAAAGATCCTTTCAGCCAAACGACGCTAGCAAGCTTTTTTACTGAAGTGCCACCGCACTCGGCCTGCTCCCCCTCTACCACTTGCGACCTCACATCAAAGGTCTTGAGCCACAAGACGAAGTGCGGAGGGGTTCGGAGGAAGGCTTTGCACGTGACGATAAATGCCGAAATAAGAAGAATAGAGCCCGGGGCCAGATCGTGAAAATCTAGCCCGTAATAGAACATGAGCCCTCGGATGAAGGGGTTAAGTGCAAACCCTAACCTGTGGAGGAAGTGGGATACGAACACGACCATCTCGCCGGATTTGGGGGTGGGAATAACCTGCCCCTCGGCAGGGAGCCGATGAAGGATTTCTGCGGTTAGGCACCTCGCCGCCCGAAGCTTGGCAATATCTCCCTCCGTGACAGAAGAAGCTACCCACCGACCTTGACGGCTGGATCCGGACATGATTGGGGCAACCGAAACCCGGGTGTTGGAACTCGGGGAAGCAGGGGTTGAGGAAGAAGCAAGCGTGAAAGAAAAAGACGGGTCTGTACCCCTATATAAAGGCTGCGAATATCAAACTTCTCCTACTGGGCCTTGGAACTTACCTACTCGCAAGGAGTTGTACCCAAGCGACGGTTGGGTCACCCACGTCTGGGTTGGCAAGGATCCCCTAAAGAAGGGGAGACACGATCTCCGCTTGGATAAGGCATGCCAGTAAAACCACGTCTTGGGACGTGGGAAGATGGGCCAGCTAACGGTTCGAAAATAATGACCGAGCAGGCGTGATGTCATATTATCCAAAAATTATCAGCGGATTGAACTCGTGAAAATTATGTCCTCTGCCGTTGTGTATACAGGTCCGGATACAATCATTACATGTGAAGACTATCTCGGAGTTCGGAAAGGGGAACCCGCCTTGCAATGCCGAAGACAATCTGCGCGCCGAACTCATCGTCATTGAAGCCAGGTTCAGGGGCTACTGAGGGAGTCCTGGACCAAGGGGTCCTCGGGCGTCTGGCCTATTATTCGTGGGCCGGACTGATGGGCTGTGAAGGCATGAAGACTGAAGACTACACCCGTGTCCGGATTGGACTCTCCTTGGCGTGGAAGGCAAGCTTGGCGACCAACTATGAAGATTCCTTCTTATGTAACCGACTCTATGTAAACCCTAGATCCCCCCCGGTGTCTATATAAACCGGAGGGGGTAGTCTGAAAAGGACAGACATTACCATAGTCATACAGGCTAGACTTTTAGGGTTTAGCCATTACGATCTCGTGGTAGATCAACTCTTGTAATACTCATATTCATCAAGATCAATCAAGCAGGAAGTAGGGTATTACCTCCATAGAGAGGACCCGAACCTGGGTAAACATCGTGTCTCTCGTCTCCTGTTACCATCGATCCTAGACGCACAGTTCAGGACCCCCTACCCGAGATCCGCCGGTTTTGACACCGATAATGGCATCGATGGAGGTGGTGCGTAGTGAAGATCATGACGACGGGTGAAAAGCGACCAACATGATGATGGATGTGGTCGTCGCTTTGCATGAAGTCATTTTGCGTTTGTCATACAAAACTATGCTTTTATTTTGCGAACTATGTTTTATTCTTCGAATCGAATTTAAACTTAATTATCGGAATCACTGTTTAATTCGCTTATGGGGGTTTTCGATTTGCGGACCAAAGATATGCTCTTTTACGGGTTGACTACGCGGGGTCTGCTCGGCAGCAGCCCGCGTCGGCCCGTAAATCCATTTTTTCACGAACTGTAAATGCATTTTACGGGTCGGCATTATAAGGAGTCTACTAGAGATGCTCTTAGCACCACCCGCACCTACCACCCGCACCTCCTCATCCTGCCCACCGACCACGTCCTCGTGTGCCCCACTCGAGGCGAGGATATCTTCCACTCGACTAGAAAATGTCCCGCTCGTCTCTTCCCTAGTTGCCGAAATTCGAAAACGTCCCGCTCGTCTCTTTCCTCTCTCTCTCTCTCTCTCTCTCTCTCTCTCTCTCGCTTCGCCGTCGCCCCCCAGCAAAAACCCTACCTCTCGCCTCGCCGCCGCCTCCACGCCGCCGCCCTCGCTCCTCTCGGCTAGCGGGTGAGATCCCCACCCTCGCCTCTGCCCTCTTCGCCCCCCGCGCTTACCGGGCTCCGGAATTTCTACCTTTTTGCCAGGGATTCCAAGCGCGATATATCTCGAGGTGCCGGGCGCAGAGGCGATGGTGGCCAAGCTGCGGCGCGACGACATGTCGGAGGAGGCGAACCCCATCTGCGACTCCGTCGCGTTCGGCATCGTTGGCCAGGTGCTCCAGTCCGTGCGGATGGTGCGTCGTAGCTTCAGCCCCTCCCCTTTTGCTGCCTATTTGCAGTTGTTTTTTACTGGCGATTCTGGGAGGCAGTCGTTAGTTTTTGTTCGGTGCCTTGATTCAGAGAATTTGAGGAGGCATGCTGAATTTTAGTGCAGCTTTTAGGGCGTCTAGCCGTCTACAACTCCGCTCGCTAGACCTGAGCTCCCGCAGCCATGCATGTAGCGATCGGTTTAGGTTTCTTATTTCATTGTTTGTTTTTCTTCATAAGCGTCTACGCAGGTCTTAAGAATACACGGTCTCCTATCTTACTGAAAAGCCCCTTAAATTGGTAATCCTATTGGGAAACCCCTCAGCCAGCGAATGGTTTAACACTTCAGGTATGGTACTATACTTAAGAATGTCTTGTGAAACAGAGGTAGGACATGATTTACAAACTTCGGAGACGTGGCAATTAGCTAGTAATAATATAAACTTTACATAATAAACAAATGTGAGAATCTATTGAATATAACCAGCGGTCAAGTCATTGGAATGCTTAATGTCCAATTTAATGGTGTCATGATCCTGACTTAAAAAAAACTTAGTTGAAATTCCTGTTGTACCTTGTTCACTTCTGTTGCGTGTATTGAAGTCAACTTGGGAACTAGGTGCTTGCGTCCACCCCTTACACATTCAGGCCATCCATTGTGTACTATTGAGATCAAAGATAATAAATGCATTCGTTTATCATTTTATAAATAGTGCATTTCTTCAGAATAATATCGAGGCATCTAGTAATGGATTCAAGTTTGATATTCAAGGCTGTTAGAAGATGTGAGAGACTATGCCAGATGGATGTGCAGTGTGAGAGTTAGGATAAGTGTAAGGTGATTATTTTCCTATGGATGCAATTTTTGAATGCCAATTTGTGGGTTAGGCAGGAGGGCGCATGCTATTTCTTCTATTGATATTGAGCTTCCAGATGTTGCATGTTTCTGCCAGAGAACAAATAGATTTATTCAGCCTCAGGCATTACCCTTTCTAGAGAGTAATTATTATTGCTGTAGACATGCATTTTATGGAGGACAGCCATAAGTCCATAACCGACCCGCTAGATAGAATTATACTTATGTTGTTTATGGGCATTATTTGAATTTTTTTCTGTTCTGACTGCTTATCGTGTAATTTCTTCAATCCATTCTTCTTGCTGCATATATGCACTCTACCAAGAGTGACTGTCCCATTCTATCGAGAGTGTCTGTCCCATTCTATCGTGAGTGACTGTCATACCATACTCACTGGAGATACAACATACAATACTGTTGTTTATGGGCGGTTTATGTTGTGTGAAAATCTGTTCCTGTTCTGGCTCCACGTATCGAGTAAATCACTCGTCAGGTTGATCCCATACTAGAGGAGTCCATTCCAGCCATTGTTTTTGTTGTGTGACATCAATCTATATTCAAGAGCCGCGTCTAGCTGATCAGTCGACACCCTTGTCTTTGATTTAGGAGCCGCATCTAGCTGACTCGCATGCTCTGGAGCAATATCATAGAATTGTAGGCATTCTAGACACCAGCAAGAGAAGGAATCCTGATAAGGAGAACCCTGACAAGAAGGCTCTGTATGTGGTAAGACCTTAATCCTGTTAATCTATCCTACAATTTGTTCTACGTGACATCACTTCTGATAAAATGCTCATATTGCTTATTTTTCCAGACGTGTTTGAAGGCATTAGCATCAGAAATATCCAAAATAGACATCAATTACCATCATTCTCTTCTGAAAAATGTAATCTCATAATGACTACTTACTATTACATCTCCATTTGGTTTGTCGAGTTACTTGAATCTCACTAAAAACATGCATTTCAGATATTCACTGTCTCCATCTGGTATTTGCCAAATGATACCATTCCTGAGTTCTTGGAGCTAATAACCAGATTGGTATTCTTCTAATCGCACCTGCATTGTTTCCTGCATGATCTGCTTTTGAGTGTCTTACTTAATGATTATTGCTCCATCCAGGCTGCAGTGGCAGATGATTATCTCACAGAATGCCTGCATCTGCTAGTGAACAACTTCGTCCCACCTCTTGTTGATCGCACAAAGATGGTTAAATGGGCAGTTTCAAGGAAGACGTATATTTTTTCTCAACTGTGCATGTGTTTGATAAGAATCTCCAATATTATACCCTTAGCACCAAAGGTCTTAAGGGGTATAATTGATAAGTGTATGCCGAACTTATTCGATAGCAAAGATGTAAGTGTGAACCCTAAGATGTTTTCTGTTTTCATAGTCTGTTGAGTTCTATGAGTTGCATTTCCTAATTAGCTTGAATTAATGCTAGGCAAACAAGACACAAATGCTGAAAAGTGATCTTGGTCTCCCCAGTTCACCTTCCAGTTAACCTTAAATCCTTAGAGATCCTACACGCCTACATCCTTTTGACAACACCGCAGATTTTCTTGAATATCAATGCCAACTTGCCATCATTTTAGCTTCTGTATGTTTGTGTGATGGGCCTTACCTGTGTTGAAAGCTTCTTCCATATCAAGTGATAGTTGGCATTGTGCTCCCTTGCCTATCAGCTTTGTGTCGACAATTTATGATTCTTAGTTTTGCCGCTTATATGCTGAAAATTCAGCTGAGAACTTTGTTCATTATTTCATAGAGCATCATTTCTTACTTTCTGGTAATGCCTTTCGCAGAAGACAATTTCATTTGTCGAGTGCATGTTGGGGCTAGATACTGGAAGGATGGGGGATCTTATCAGAGCTGTTTTGCTGGATAAAATTGTTCATCTTCTAACAGAATTAGATGTATGCTCAATTTTCCACTTCTTGTCTCCCTGCAAGGTCGCAACTGATTCTTGACCTCATTAGTTGATTGGTGAACTTTTCAGGTTAATATAACCTGGGAAGGTATTCTTCAAGAGCAACATAACAAAGGTATATTTGACATGGAGCTTCAAGATTTGGATGGCAATGAGGAGGAGGATGGCCTTGGACACGGAGGAGTAAAGGTCTGTGCGTTATGTTTAAAATTTCTGCCTAATTAATCGAGTAGTTTTACACCAAAGTTGCCAACTCACTCCCATTTTGTTGGTTAGGTTTTATTGGGAGCAAATGCACATGCTGAAAAGCTTGATGATTTAATGGTTGTTATATTTGAGCACTTCAAGTCATTAGATGCTCAGTGCCTGCATAAGGTGAGTACTTGCTAATTGCTACGCAGTTTATCAAGGCCTTTGCCAAAAAAAAACCCTTTTAAATTTAGCATCACTAACTTAATTCTTTCAGTTGAGTGACATTTTGGACATCTCTTCAGTTAAACTTTTAAAGATTCGACTGCCAGGATTGTTATAAATACATTATAAACATGAAAACCATATGTATATATTTGTCTTAAAAAGTAGCTCTAAAATATTATAGTTTATATCTTATGGATATACCCTAGTAGATATTAGTTGTCATCCGCTCAAAAAAGAAATAGTTGTCATAGTTAAATCTTGAAGACCGTGCAATGTCCAAAATGCCATCCTTTTTGTGAACTTGAGGGAGTAGTAAATAAGGAAATGTAACTGTTAAAGTTGAATGTTAGTTTTTCAGTTTGTCACTCTCATGTTCTCCTTTGAACTGGACAGGAATTCACAATTTTGAAGACTATATTTCGAGCATCTGTGCTGACAGTGGACACACCAAAATTTGTCCAGGTCAGAATCCACTGTTATTTCGTGTGTGTGTGTGTAAACTAGATTCACTGGGCTTTCGTGATTGTATTGAGTTTTATTCACCTTCATGTTTTCTCAGTCACCTTTTCACTTCACTTTCTTTTTTATTTGACTGCCGTTCTAACTTTGCAGTTTATCATGTTCTATATCTGCGCACGGGATCCTGAAATATGTGCTCTCGAATTTGCTCTTTTTCTTACTGACATTTTTAAGAATAAGGAAGAGGATCCAATTTCAAGGTATGTCGTAGCATGTGAGGCATACACCGTATGCACAACACTTCTATTTATGTCATGTGTTATTGGCTACGATCACTACTTGCTTTACATGTTGTGATGATTTGTAGAATCTTTGGTTTGTTGCCACATTTTGTTTTACTCATGTTTGTCAAGTGTGTGGCTGGTGTTTGCATTGTGACGACTGACGGCAGTTGCAGCGAGCCACACTTAGATCTTTCAACCACCTGTCAACATGTCTTTTTGCCAAGTTGCCACAATTTTGGCAAAAAGTGTTTACATAGACCATTCATGCATGCACCCCTCATATTTTCTGTGGCTACAGTCAGTAGTATATCCTGTTATGATTCCCATTTATAGCTAAGGCTTTTATACAGGTTGAAGAAACACTAATTACCACTTATGATTTGAAGTGCAGAATGTCCGCAGTTTCATATATTGGAAGTTATTTGTCTCGGGCAAGGTTTATTTCTGACGATACAGTTGTTGCTATCATTGGGAAGTGGGTACCCTCTAGAAATTCATCTATTTACGACTTGCCTGGTGTTTGTTCTGAGATCTGAAAGTATCTTCATTCGCTTTACACAGGTTAGTAGATTGGTTGGTTGACTACTGTGACCATGAGAGCACAAGAGAGTCCACAC
>NC_041387.1:121874459-121877404 GCF_002162155.2 Triticum dicoccoides
CAAATTTGTGTGGTACATGCATATTTCCTTGCTTTCGCTTGAGATATATTATGGATTGTCCAAATCTTAAATCAGATCTGTTCCGTATGCCTTTTGGAACTCTGTTTCACCACCAATTGGAACCTCTAAAGGTTTGTATGACATGCACTCTCTGCCTGCTTTGATAGTATATCCTATTTACGGATCTCCATGAGTAGCTGCATCTTGATGTGTGGAGCCATTAACTGGCAACACTATGCTATTTTAGCAATTCACACCGTCTTTTGATAATCCTAGGTATGCTTGCCTTCGATAGTAAGTGAGTTCCTGAGACAGGCGAAGGGTGCCAAATTGGTCGCTAAATTTGTGGATCCAGCAGCTAAAGATACAGTTGAATCTGATTGCTCAAGGACTTCTGGAGGAATCAATAGATTTGACATGTTCTTCCCGTTTGATCCCTACCTACTCAAAGAATCTGACAGGTTTACACCACTGACATTTTCTATTACTGAAGCCTACTACAGCGGCAATGAACTACTGCTCTTTGCATTGTTTGTGCTATGTCTAGCAAGCCTTGTTGTTCGACTTCCGGACTTCCCTTAAGTTTCAGTATTATACTTTGACAAGCTGTTTGGGTTTCGATTTGTGTTATCTGTATCTGGAGAACAGTTGCTAGTTGTCCTCGTCACACTCACAGTTTTGCTCCATTTGTACCTGCAGATACATCAGTTCACATTTCGAGGTCTGGTCCATGGTCATGACAGAGAGCGACGACAGTGATGATGTCCTTGACACCCCTGAGATGAACGCGGATGGTGGCGGCAGCTTCAGCATGCCCGCGAGGATCAAGCCTTCGGCGAGCCCTCCCATGTCAGGAGACCCACCATAGATAGAAGAAGATAAACAATCACTGTAGGTCCATTATTGTGCCGCCGCTGCCTCCGGCCGGCAAGCAAGACCCGATCCCAACTTGCTAGTTCTGCTGCCAAGCGCAGTGCCCTTGCTGCTAGTTACTACCAAGCTAGTGGTAGATGCTGCTAGTGCACCACTGCAAGCAAATAGTTAATTGAAGTGAGCTTGAATGATTGATTGCACCAATAGAAATACATCCAATTAAGAGAAAAAAAAATTAAACTGGTATGCATATTAGTGTTGAATTCCAACCAGCACGGCTAGATTGCTGGGGACCTGACCACGGACAGAGCCGGTGGCGTTCTTGGCGAGGACTGACGCCAGGCGTCCTTGCCCCTGGTCGTGCAGCACTTGCTAGTTCAATTGAAGTTGACGACAGCGGCGACAGCCAGCACGGTGCAGGTGCCGGCGAGTAGGAGAGCCCGCGCTGGCGTTCTTGGTGCCACCGCAGACGGACCTGCTGCTCTCCGGGTTCTACCTCTGGGCCGGCGAAGCCAATGCATTGGACGGCGATGGCCACATCGAGCTGGTCTGCTCGCCCAACAACCCCGACGGTGCCATCCGCGAGGCCGTCCTGAGCTCCGAGTCCGGCAAGGCGATCAACGACCTTGTGTACTATTCACCTCAGTGCACGCCCATCACCGGCGCTGCTGCCCACGACATCAAACTCTTCACCATGTCCAAGATCACCGGCCACGCCGGCGCCAGACTCGAGTGGCCGCTGGTCAAGGACCGCGACGTGGCTAGGAAGATGGTGTACTTCATGGACCGGAGCGCTGGCGGGCCCTGCGCGCCGCCGTGGCCGCCACCGTCTATTGCAGCTTCACCAAGCAAACCGTGGGATCGAAGCCAGATGCCCAACGCCCCAACCCAAGCACACAAATTCCGTCATTATTGCAACTTGCTTTGAATTCTCACTGGGTTTGCAATCAGAAGCAGCGTTCGCGTGGCTGCGCTGCGAGAAGGATGGCGTGGAGGACTGCGCCGAGTTCCTGCGCGGCCAAAGCATCGTGGGGCGGGGCGGGGAGCAGTTCGGGGGAGGCGCCAGGTGCGTCAGGGTCAACATGCTGGATGTAACGATCTGATAAAATTCGCTGGCGATTTTCACCTGATGGCATGTACACAGCTAAGTCGGCCTATGAGCTGCAGTTCATCGGATCAACCAAAATGGAAGTGTCACATATCATTTGGTCCGGCTGGGCCCCCGGCAAGTGCAGGTTCTTCCTTTGGACCGCGGCTCTTGGGAAAACACCATCGGCAGATCATCTACAACGAAGAGGCTGGGCCAACAACTACTTCTGTGCTCTCTGCTTTAGAAATCTGGAGACCCCAACGCACTTACTGGTTGAGTGCCCATGGGCTTGGTGCATTTGGGATCAGATTGCTGCTCAGGCAGGCATGCAACATCTACAGCCGGCAAACTGGCCGGCGATTGGCAACCTGAAGGGATGGATGTCCATTTGCTGGCACAATGCACCAAAAGAAAAGAAAAAAGGCACTATATCGATGATCCATCTGGTCGCCTGGGAGATATGAAAAGAACGCAATAGACGTGTATTTCAGCAGCGAGAAATGACGACCACCCAACTGATTAGGATTGTTAGAGAGGAGATTAATTTGTGGAATTTGGCAGGTGCCAAAATCCCATTTGATCCGGGCTGATTGTTTTTCTCTTCTTTCTTTTTAGCGCCAGGCCTTTTCTAGTGCTTTCTCTCCTGGGTTTTTTGCTTGTATTATTCCCTTGCTAATCAACGAATTTGGGAGATCTCCTACCAACATTCAATTTTGTGTTGCATGTATATTGAAATTGTGGTCCACCTCCTAATCTTGTATAATTGAGGTAGAGGCCTTCCCTTGTAATTATATATACGTGCACCAGCACCCCATCAATACAAGGTCTATTGTATTGCAAACTATCTCTTCTACATGGTATCATCTTGGTCGGTACGACCCTAGGGTTTTGCCGCCGCCGCCGCACCCTCCTCACGCGTGCCGCCGCCGCGCCGCACCCCACCACCGTCGCACCACGCCGCCGCCGCCACGCCGCACCCCAC
>NC_041387.1:121877884-121896418 GCF_002162155.2 Triticum dicoccoides
CCTCCCTCCCGCAGCGCCGCACCCCCGCAGCCGCCGCTCTCCACGCCGCCGCTGCCTCTCCCATCCCTCCCAACCCTAACCCCGACCTACAGCCGCTGCCCCTCCATCGCGCCGCTGCCCCCTCACCCTACCCGCGCATCGCCATGTCTTCACCCGGCTCCTCCACCACCCGCTCGTCGAACCCGTTCGCCGGCCCCGAGCCCTCGACCGCCGCCATCCGTGACCTCAACATTGAGGCCCAAGTCCCTATCTGTCTCGACAGCTCCAGCACGTCGTACTACGCGTGAAAGACCTACTTCAACCTCATCTTCTGCGGGTACTATCTCACCGAGCACATCGACGGTTCTGTGGACAGCGCGTACATGCGCGGCGATCCGGAGTGGTCCGCCATCGAGGCCACGATCATCCGTTGGTTCTACCAGACGGTCTTGAAGGACATCTTCCACATGGTCATCGCTGAGGACGACGGCGCCTGCAATGTGTGGGCCAAGACAACGCTCTCTTCGCCGACAACAAACTTCAGCGCCTTGTTTTCTTGCAGCAGGAGTTCTTTGGCTGTCACCAGGACAACTCCACCATCGATGAGTACTGCATGAGGCTCAAGATGCTCGTCGACGAGCTTCGCGACATCATCGCCAAGGTCTCTGATGACCTCATGCTGAGCACCCTCACCACCGGTCTTAACAAGGACTTCGGCAACGCGGCGTCCAACCTCACCCTCCTTCCGCAACCCACTTTTCAGCGCGTCGTCGCGTACCTCAAACTTGAGGAGCGTCGGGATGACGAAGCTAAAGCAGCGGGTCCAGCACACCGCCCTCGCCGCCGGCACCACCCGTGGTGGTCCTGCTCCTCCGGCCGCGCCTCGTCAGCACGCACCGCCCGCACCGGTCGGCTACTACCCGCCGTCGCCCGCACCGCCCGCACCCCCACGCCTCCCCCGCAGCCGCAAGGTGGCGGGGGCCGGCGCAACCGGCGGGGCGGCGGGGCCGCCGCCAGCAGCAGTCGCAGCAGTAGCAGGCGCCGGGCGCAGGGGGGTGCCCCGCTACCAGCAGCCGCCCCCGCCGTGGGCCGCCGGGCAGAACCAATGGACGGGCGTTGTCCATGCCTATCACATGCCCGTCCCGCGGGCCCCCGCACCGGGTCTTCTTGGTCCCCGCCCCGCGGGCCACCAGGCGTTCCTCGGCGCCCCCTACCAGCCCTACGGTGCTCCGCTCCCTCCGCCACCCCTCGGTGTCTACGGCGCGCTTGCTCAGGTGCCACCCTATGGAGGCTAACCGCCGCCGCCGGTACCTGCACCGTGGGACCCCGCCCTGCTGGCCGCCCTACACTCGATGCCGTCGCCGAGTAACTACAGCGGTGGAGGCGACTTGTACATGGACTCGGGTGCTACTGCGCACATGACAGCTCATCCCGGTAACCTATCCTCTTCCACTCCAGTTAACATACCCACTCGTATCACCGTTGGCAATGGTTCTTCTTTACCTATCGCCCATGTCGGTAGCACTAGTTTTCCTTCTAGTTTCACACCTATCACTATGTCTAATGTCCTTGTCTCCCCTCACTTAGTCACTAGTTTAGTTTCCGTTTGTCGTCTTACTCGTGAGAATCCTCTTACTGTTGAATTTGATGGTATTGGTTTTTCTGTGAAGGACGCCCGTACCCGGATGGTGCTTCACCGATGTGATAGCCCTGATGAGCTTTATCCCATGCACGCCGGCGCCTCCACCTCCACACCCGTCACTCTCGCCGTCGGCGTATATCTTTGGCATGCTCGGTTGGGCCACCCCACCCCCGTCATTTTGCGTCAGATTCTTAGGAGTTTTTTTTCTCATGTAATAAGCTCGACGAGCATACTTGCGAGGCTTGTCGTTTGGGCAAGCACGTTCGTCTTCCCTTTAGTGCGTCTACTTCAGTTTCCATTTTTCCGTTTCAATTACTTCATAGTGATGTTTGGACGTCTCCCGTTGCGAGTAACACGGGCTATCTATACTACTTGGTGATTTTAGATGATTATTCTCATTATGTGTGGACTTTCCCTCTTCGTCGTAAATCCGATGCTTTAGCCACACTCACCGCTTTTTATTTCTATGTCACCAGCCAGTTCGGTCGCCCCATGCTCGCACTCCAGACTGATAACAGAAAAGAGTTTGACAATGTCACTCTTCGCACACTTCTCGCCTCTCACGGTACCACCTTTCGTCTGACTTGCCCTTACACTTCACAGCAGAACGGCCGCGCTAAGCGCATTCTCCGCAATATTAACGACTACGTTCGCACGTTACTCTTTCACTCTAATGTGCCCGCTCGGTTTTGGCCCGATGCTTTCGCCACTGCCACTCTCTTAGTTAACATTCGTCCGTGTCGTCCTCGGTGGAACTACGCCCCTCATGAAGGAAATATGCCCTAGAGGCAATAATAAAGTTATTATTTATTTCCTTATATCATGATAAAATATTTATTATTCATGCTAGAATTGTATTAACCGGAAACATGATACATTTGTGAATACATAGACAAACAGAGTGTCACTAGTATGCCTCTACTTGACTAGCTCGTTAACCGAAGATGGTTATGTTTCCTAGCCATAGACAAAGAGTTGTCATTTGATTAACGAGATCACATCATTAGGAGAATGATGTGATTGACTTGACCCATTCCGTTAGCTTAGCACACGGTCGTTTAGTATGTTGCTATTGCTTTCTTCATGACTTATACATGTTCCTATGACTATGAGATTATGCAACTCCCGTTTACCGGAGGAACACTTTGTGTGCTACCAAACGTCACAACGTAACTGGGTGATTATAAAGGTGCTCTATAGGTGTCTCCGAAGGTACTTGTTGGGTTGGCGTATTTCGAGATTAGGATTTGTCACTCCGATTGTCGGAGAGGTATCTCTGGGCCCTCTCGGTAATGCACATCACTTAAACCTTGCAAGCATTGCAACTAATGAGTTAGTTGCCGGATGATGTATTATGGAACGAGTAAAGAGACTTGCCGGTAACGAGATTGAACTAGGTATTGAGATACCGATGATTGAATCTCGGGCAAGTAACATATCGATGACAAAGGGAACAACGTATGTTGTTATGCGGTCTGACCGATAAAGATCTTCGTAGAATATGTGGGAGCCAATATGAGCATCCAGGTTCCGCTATTGGTTATTGACCGGAGACATGTCTCGGTCATGTCTACATAGTTCTCGAACCCGTAGGGTCCGCACGCTTAAAATTTCGATAACAGTTATATTATGAGTTTACGAGTTTTGATGTACCGAAGGAGTTCGGAGTGCCGGATGATATTGGAGACATGACGAGGAGTCTCGAAATGGTCGAGACGTAAAGATCAATATATTGGACGACTATATTCGGACATCGGAATGGTTCTGAGTGATTCGGGTATTTTTTGGAGTACCGGAGAGTTACGGGAATTCGTATTGGGCCTTAATGGGCCATACGGGAAAGGAGAGAAAGGCCCCAAAGGGTGGCTGCATCCCTCCCCATGGACTAGTCCGAATTGGACTAGGGAGGGGGGGCCCTTCCTTCTTTCTCCTTCTCCCTTCCCTTCTCCTACTCTCACAAGGAAAGGAGGAGTCCTACTCCCGGTGGGAGTAGGACTCCCCCCTTGGCGCGCCCTCCTCCTAGGCCGGCCGCCTCCCCCTTGCTCCTTTATATACGGGTGCAGGGGCACCCCATAGACACAACAATTGATCAAGTTGATCTTTTAGCCGTGTGCGGTGCCCCCCTCCACCATAGTCCACCTCGATAATACTGTAGCGGTGCTTACGCGAAGCCCTACGTCGGTAGAACATCAACATCGTCACCACGCCGTCGTGCTGACGAAACTCTCCCTCAACACTCAGCTGGATCGGAGTTCGAGGGACGTCATCGGGCTGAACGTGTGCAGAACTCGAAGGTGCCGTGCGTTCGGTACTTGATCGGTCAGATCGTGAAGACATACGACTACATCAACCGCGTTGTGATAACGCTTCCGCTTTCGGTCTACGAGGGTACGTGGACAACACTATTCCCTCTCATTGCTATGCATCACCACGATCTTGCGTGTGCGTAGGAAAGTTTTTGAAATTACTACGTTACCCAACAGTGGCATCCGAGCCTGGTTTTATGCGTTGATGTTATATGCACGAGTAGAACACAAGTGAGTTGTGGGCGATATAAGTCATACTGCTTACCAGCATGTCATACTTTGGTTCGGCGGTATTGTTGGATGAAGCGGCCCGGACCGACATTACGCGTACGCTTACGCGAGACTGGTTCTACCGACGTGCTTTGCACACAGGTGGCTGGCGGGTGTCAGTTTCTCCAACTTTAGTTGAACCGAGTGTGGCTACGCCCGGTCCTTACGAAGGTTAAAACAACACCAACTTGACAAACTATCATTGTGGTTTTTGATGCGTAGGTAAGAATGGTTCTTGCTCAGCCCGTAGCAGCCACGTAAAACTTGCAACAACAAAGTAGAGGACGTCTAACTTATTTTTGCAGGGCATATTGTGATGTGATATGGTCAAGACGTGATAAGGTATAAGTTATTGTATAAGATGATCATGTTTTGTTGAAGTTATCGGCAACTGGAGAAGCCTTATGGTTGTCTCTTTATTGCATAAGATGTAAGTGCCAAATAATTGCTTTACTTTATCGCTATGCGATAGGAATAGTTGCAAGAGCAATAGTTGGCGAGACGACCATGTGACGACACATTGATATAGATCAAGATGATGGAGATCATGGTGTCATGCCGGTGACGATAGAGATCATGACGGTACTTTGGATATGATGATCAAAGGCGCAAGATGATCATGGCCATATCATGTCACATATATTGATTGCATGTGATGTTTATCTTTTATGCATCTTATCCTGCTTTGATTGACGGTAGCATTATAAGATGATCTCTCACTAAATTATCAAGGTACAAGTGTTCTCCCTGAGTATGCACCGTTGCGAAAGTTCTTCATGCTGAGACACCACGTGATGATCGGGTGTGATAGGCTCTACGTTCAAATACAACGGGTGCAAAACAGTTGCACACGCGGAATACTCAGGTTAAACTTGACGAGCCTAGCATATAACAGATATGGCCTCGGAACACGGAGACCGAAAGGTCGAGCATGAATCATATAGTAGATATGATCAACATAGTGATGTTCATCATTGAAACTACTCCATCTCACGTGATGATCGGACATGGTTTAGTTGATATGGATCACGTGATCACTTAGAGGATTAGAGGGATGTCTATCTAAGTGGGAGTTCTTAAGTAATATGATTAATTGAACTTTAATTTATCATGAACTTAGTCTTGGTAGTATTAGCATATCTATGTTGTAGATCAATAGCTCGCATTGTTGCTTCCCTATGTTTTATATATGTTCCTAGAGAAAACTAAGTTGAAAGATGTTAGTAGCAATGATGCGGATTGGATCCGTGATCTGAGGTTTATCCTCATTGCTGCACAGAAGAATTATGTCCTTGATGCACCGCTAGGTGACAGACCTATTGCAGGAGCAAATGCAGACGTTATGAACGTTTGGCTAGCTCAACATGATGACTACTTGATAGTTCAGTGCACCATGCTTAATGGCTTAGAATCGGGACTTCAAAGACATTTTGAACGTCATGGACCATATGAGATGTTCCAGGAGTTGAAGTTAATATTTCAAGCAAATACCCGAGTTGAGAGATATGAAGTCTCTAACAAGTTCTATAGCTAAAAGATGGAGGAGAATAGCTCAAGCAGTGAGCATGTGCTCAGATTGTCTGGGTACTACAATCGCTTGAATCAAGTGGGAGTTAATCTCCCAGATAAGATAGTGATTGACAAAATTCTCTAGTCACCATCACCAAGTTAGTAGAACTTCGTGATGAACTATAATATGCAAGGGATAACGGATACAATTCCCAAGCTCTTCGTGATGCTAAAATTGACGAAGGTAGAAATCAAGAAAAACATCAAGTGTTGATGGTTGACGAGACCACTAGTTTCAAGAAAACGGCAAAGGGAAGAAGGGGAGCTTCAAGAAGAACGGCAAGCAAGTTGCTGCTCAAGTGAAGAAGCCTAAGTCTGGTCCTAAGCCTGAGACTAGGTGCTTCTACTGCAAAGGGATTGGTCACTGGAAGCGGAACTGCCCCAAGTATTTGGTGGATAAGAAGGATGGCAAAGTGAACAAAGGTATATTGGATATAGATGTTATTGATGTGTACTTTACTAGTGTTTATAGCAAACCCTCAACATTTGATACTGGTTCAGTTGCTAAGAGTAGTAACTCGAAACGGGAGTTGCAGAATAAACAGAAACTAGTAAAAGTCGAGGTGCCGATGTGTGTTGGAAGTAGTTCCAAGATTGATATGATCATCATCGCACTCTCCCTATACTTTCGGGATTAGTGTTGAAACTAAATAAGTGTTATTTGGTGTTTGCGTTGAGAATGAATATGATTTGATCATGATTATTGCAATACGGTTATTCATTTAAGTTAGAGAACAATTGTTGTTCTGTTTACATGAATAAAACCTTCTATGGTCATACACACCAACGAAAATGGTTTGTTGGATCTCGATCGTAGTGATACACATATTCATAATATTGAAGCCAAAAGATGCAAAGTTAATAATGATAGTGCAACTTATTTGTGGCACTGCCGTTTAAGTCATATTGGTGTAAAGCGCATGAAGAAACTCCATGCTGATGGGATTTTGGAATCACTTGATTATGAATCACTTGATGCTTGCGAACCATGCCTCTTGGGCAAGATGACTAAAACGCCATTCTCCGGAACAATGAAGCAAGCAACAGATTTGTTGGAAATCATACATACTGATGTATGTGGTCTGATGAATATTAAGGCTTGCAGCGGGTATCATTATTTTCTGACCTTCACAGATGATTTGAGCAGATATGGGTATATCTACTTAATGAAATAGAAGTTTGAAACATTTGAAAAGTTCATATAATTTCAGAGTGAAGTGGAAAATCATCGTAACAAGAAAATAAAGTTTCTACGATCTGATCGTGGAGAAGAGTATTTGAGTTACGAGTTTGGTCTTCAGTTAAAACAATGTGAAATAGTTTCACTACTCACGCCACCTGGAACACCACAGCATAATGGTGTGTCCGAACGTCATAACCGTACTTTATTGGATATAGTGCAATCTATGATGTTTCTTACCGGTTTACCACTATTGTTTTGGGGTTATGCATTAAAGACAGCTGCATTCACGTTAAAAAGGGCACCATCTTAGTCCATTGAGACGACACAATCTGAACTGTGGATTGGCAAGAAACCAAAGTTGTCGTTTCTTAAAGTTTGGGGTTGTGATGCTTATATGAAAAAGTTTCATCCTGATAAGCTCAAACCCAAATCGAAGAAATATGTCTTCATAGGATACCCAAAGGAGACTGTTGGGTACACCTTCTATCACAGATCCTAAGGCAAGACATTCGTTGCTTATAATGGATCCTTTCTAGAGAAGGAGTTTCTCTCGAAAGAAGTGAGTGGGAGGAAAGTAGAACTTGATGAGGTAACTGTGCCTGCTCCCTTATTGGAAAAAAGTTCATCACAGAAATTTGTTCCTGTGACTCCTACACCAATTAGTGAGGAAGATAATGATGATGATCATGTAACTTCAGATCAAGTTACTACCAAACCTCGTAGGTCAACCAGAGTGAGATCCGCACCAGAGTGGTATGGTAATCCTATTATGGAGGTCATGTTACTTGACCATGACGAACCTACAAACTATGAGGAAGCAATGATGAGCCCAGATTCCGCAAAATGGTTTGAGGCCATGAAATCTAAGATGGGATCCATGTATGAGAACAAAGTATGGACTTTGATTGACTTGCCCAATGATCGGCGAGCCATTGAGATTAAATGTATCTTCAAGAGGAAGACTGACACTGATAGTAGTGTTACTATCTACAAAGCTAGAATTGTCGCAAAAGGTTTTTGACAAGTTCAAGGTGTTGACTACGATGAGAGTTTCTCACTCGTATCTATGCTTAAGTCTGTCCAAATCATGTTAGCAATTGCCGCATTTTATGAAATCTGGCAAATGGATAACAAAACTGCAATCCTTAATGGATTTATTAAAGAAGAGTTGTATATGATGCAACCAGAAAGTTTTGTCAATCCTAAAGGTGCTAACAAAATGTGCAAGCTCCAGCGATCCATCCATGGATCGGTGCAAGCATCTCGGAGTTGGAATATACGCTTTGATGAGTTGATCAAAGCATATAGTTTTATATAGACTTGCGGTGAAGCCTGTATTTACAAGAAAGTGAGTGGGAGCACTATAGCATTTCTGATAAGTATATGTGAATGACATATTGTTGATCGGAAATAATGTAGAATTTTCTGCAAAGCATAAAGGAGTGTTTGAAAGGAGTTTTTCAAAGAAAGACCTCGGTGAAGCTGCTTACATATTGAGCATCAAGATTTATAGAGATAAATCAAGACGCTTGATAAGTTTTTTCAATGAGTACATACCTTGACAAGATTTTGAAGTAGTTCAAAATGGAACAATCAAAGAAAGAGTTCTTGGCTGTGTTACAAGGTGTGAAATTGAGTAAGACTCAAAGCCCGACCACGGCAGAAGAGAGAAAGAGAATGAAAGTCATTCCCTATGCCTCAGCCATAGGTTCTATAAAGTATGCCATGCTGTGTACCAGATCTATTGTATACCCTACACTGTGTTAAGCAAGGGAGTACAATAGTGATTTAAGAGTAGATCACTGGACATCAGTCAAAATTATCCTTAGTGGAATAAGAAAATATTTCTCGGTTATGGAGGTGACAAAAGGTTCGTCGTAAAGAGTTACGTCGATGCAAGTTTTGACACAGATCTGGATGACTCTAGGTCTCGATCTAGATACATACTGAAAGTGGGAGCAATTAGCTAAAGTAGCTCGGTGCAGAGCATTGTAGACATAAAAATTTGCAAAATACATACGGATCTGAATGTGGCAGACCCGTTGACTAAACTTCCCTCACAAGCAAAACATGATCACACCTTAGTACTCTTTGGGTGTTAATCACATAGCGATGTGAACTAGATTATTGACTCTAGTAAACCCTTTGGGTGTTGGTCACATGACGATGAGAACTATGGGTGTTAATCACATGGTGATGTGAACTATTGGTCTTAAATCACATGGCGATGTGAACTAGATTATTGACTCTAGTGCAAGTGGGAGACTGAAGGAAATATGCCCTAGAGGCAATAATAAAGTTAATATTTATTTCCTTATATCATGATAAAATATTTATTATTCATGCTAGAATTGTATTAACCGGAAACATGATACATGTGTGAATACATAGACAAACAGAGTGTCACTAGTATGCCTCTACTTGACTAGCTCGTTAATCGAAGATGGTTATGTCTCCTAGCCATAGACAAAGAGTTGTCATTTGATTAACGGGATAACATCATTAGGAGAAAGATGTGATTGACTTGACCCATTCCGTTAGCTTAGCACACGATCGTTTAGTATGTTGCTATTGCTTTCTTCATGACTTATACATGTTCCTATGACTATGAGATTATGCAACTCCCGTTTACCGGAGGAACACTTTGTGTGCTACCAAACGTCACAACGTAACTGGGTGATTATAAATGTGCTCTACAGGTGTCTCCGAAGGTACTTGTTGGGTTGGCGTATTTTGAGATTAGGATTTGTCACTCCGATTGTCCGAGAGAAATCTCTGGGCCCTCTCAGTAATGCACATCACTTAAGCCTTGCAAGCATTACAACTAATGAGTTAGTTGCGAGATGATGTATTACGGAACGAGTAAAGAGACTTGCCGGTAACGAGATTGAACTAGGTATTGAGATATCGACGATCAAATCTCGGGCAAGTAACATATCGATGACAAAGGGAACAACATATGTTGTTATGCGGTCTGACCGATAAAGATCTCCGTAGAATATGTGGGAGCCAATATGAGCATCCAGGTTCCGCTATTGGTTATTGACCGGAGACATGTCTCGGTCATGTCTACATAGTTCTCGAACCCGTAGGGTCCGCACGCTTAAAGTTTCGATGACAGTTATATTATGAGTTTATGAGTTTTGATGTACCGAAGGAGTTCGGAGTCCCGGATGAGATTGGGGACATGACGAGGAGTCTCGAAATGGTCGAGACGTAAAGATCGATATATTGGACGACTATATTCGGACATCGGAAAGGTTCCGAGTGATTCGGGTATTTTTTGGAGTACCGAAGAGTTACGGGAATTCGTATTGGGCCTTAATGGGCCATACGGGAAGGAGAGAAAGGCCTCAAAGGGTGGCCGCACCCCTCCCCATGGACTAGTCCGAATTGGACTAGGGAGGTGGGCGCCCCCTTCCTTCTTTCTCCTTCTCCCTTCCCTTCTCCTACTGTCACAAGGAAAGGAGGAGTCCTACTCCCAGTGGGAGTAGGACTCCCCCCTTGGCGCACCCTCCTCCTAGGCCGGCCGCCTCCCCCTTGCTCCTTTATATACGGGGGCAGGGGGCACCCCATAGACACAACAATTGATCAAGTTGATCTTTTAGCCGTGTGCGGTGCCCCCCTCCACCATAGTCCACCTCGATAATACTGTAGCGGTGCTTAGGCGAAGCCCTGCGTCGGTAGAACATCAACATCGTCACCACGCCGTCGTGCTAATGAAACTCTCCCTCAACACTCGGCTGGATTGGAGTTCGAGGGACGCCATCGGGCTGAACGTGTGCAGAACTCGGAGGTGTCGTACGTTCGGTACTTGATCGGTCGGATCGTGAAGACGTACGACTACATCAACCGCGTTGTGATAACGCTTCCGCTTTCGGTCTATGAGGGTACATGGACAACACTCTTCCCTCTCGTTGCTATGCATCACCATGATCTTGTGTGTGCGTGGGATTTTTTTTGAAATTACTACGTTACCCAACACCTCACCACCTTCTCTTCTGTAAACCACCATCCTATGATGGTCTCCGCATCTTTGGGTGTCTCTGTTATCCTAGCACCGCGTCCACGCCACACAAACTCGCACCACGTTCAAGTCCCATGCGTCTTCCTTGGCTACCGTCCTAACACCAAAGGTTACCGGTGCTATGATCCTGTCACTCATCGTGTGTACACCTCGAGGCACGTGTACTTTGTCAAGACGGTGTTTCCTTTTTTCAGGTCTCTCCAGCTTCGGCCCCTTCGGCGCTGGGTCCCGTGCTCCCTTCCCGGAGTGATGCGCGGCGGCGCCCACCAGAGCCACCCCGGAACGACGCCTACTCCTGCCGCCACCCGGTTTTTCGACTCCCTCCCCAAAGGTCGAGTGTGACCGGGCCCTCGGGTCCCCGACTCCCTCCTACGAGGTTGAGCCAGTGGGTAGCCCACCCGCCACCCAGGCTGGCGCCACCACCCCGGCGACGGGCTCGAGGTCCTCCTCGCCCGCCACCCTCGACGCCGCCGTAGGTGCCTCCGCCGCTGCCGGCGCCCCCGTATTCGCTGCGGCCCCTACCGCCGCCGCGGCCCCCACTGCCCCCGCTGGCCAGGCTGCTCAGCCTCTCGGCGTGATGACCCGTGCCCGAGCAGGAGTGCTTTGGCCGAGCATGCGCTACTCCTCCGACGAATATGTGTGCGCCGCCTCGACGTCGACGCCATCACCCATCCCCACCTCCGCTCGCACTGCCCTTCGGGATCCCCATTGGCTAGCTGCGATGCAGGAGGAGTTTGATGCCTTACAGCACAACCGCACGTGGCAGCTTGTTCCGTGACCCCCTCGTGCCAACATCATCACTGGCAAGTGGGTATTTCGCCACAAGACTCGCCCCGACGGTTCTCTCGAGCGCTACAAGGCTCGGTGGATGGTTCGTGGATTTCGGCAGTGAGCGGGCATGGAGTTCACCAACAACTTCGCCCGGTTGTTAAACCGGGCATGATCCACGCCGTTCTCCAGTTGGCGGTCTCGCGCGCCTGGCCTGTGCACCAGTTAAATGTTTCCAATGCCTTCTTGCATGGCCACCTTGCTGAGTAGGTGTACTGTGAGCAGCCCACTGGCTTCGTCAAT
Organism: Triticum dicoccoides; assembly: GCF_002162155.2. Taxonomy (NCBI): domain Eukaryota; kingdom Viridiplantae; phylum Streptophyta; class Magnoliopsida; order Poales; family Poaceae; genus Triticum; species Triticum dicoccoides. The sequence goes on from NC_041387.1 coordinate 121,889,932, forward strand.
GTCGAGCACCCAGACTTTGTGTGCTTGCTCTCCCGTTCTCTTTACGGGTTGAAGCAGGCGCCTCGGGCCTGGTACCAGCGTATCGCAGCCTTCCTGCAGTCTCTGGGATTTCGGTCCATTCGCTTCGATGCCTCACTCTTTGTGTATCATCAGGGAGCCGACACTGCATATCTGCTGCTCTACGTCGACGACATCATCCTCACGGCGTCCGCCCGTGATCTCCTTCAGCGGCTGACTGCTCGTCTTCGCGATGAGTTCGCCCTCAAGGACTTGGGGCCTCTGCACTACTTCCTCGACATCGAGGTGGTCTAACGGACTGACAGTTTCTTTCTGCATTAGCAGAAGTACGCCCACGAGCTTCTGGAGCGTGTCGGTATGCTTAACTGCAAGCCGGCGCCCACCCCCATCGATACGAAGGCGAAGGTCTCTGCTCTGGAGGGGTCTCTCGCGTCCGATGCAGCGTTCTATCGCTCCATCGTCGGTGCTTTATAGTGCCTGACGCTGGCTCGACCCGACCTACAGTACGCTGTCCAGCAGGTGTGCCTCCACATGCACCCTCCACGTGACTCTCACTGGACTTTGGTGAAGCGTATTCTCCGTTATATACGCGACACCATGTCTTTGGGACTCACCCTGACGGCCTCCGCCTCCATCGACCTCATGGCCTACTCCGATGCCGACTGGGCTGGCTGCCCTGACACTCGACGCTCCACATCAGGCTACTGCATCTACCTTGGGCCCTCATTGATCTAATGGTCATCGAAGCGGCAGCCCACGGTCTCCCGCTCCAGCGCCGAAGCAGAGTATCACGCCGTGGCTAATGTCGTGGCCGAGTGCTCTTGGCTCCGTCAACTACTCCAGGAGTTGCTTTGTGTTGTTCATAAGGCCACTCTTGTCCACCGTGATAACGTCATCGCGATCTACCTTTCCGCCAACCCGGTGCACCATCGACGTACGAAGCATATTGAGCTCGATATTCACTTCGTGCGCGAGCAGGTTGCCCATTGGCCGTGTTCGGGTTCTTCATGAAGGAAATATGCCCTAGAGGCAATAATAAAGTTGTTATTTATATTTCCTTATTTATGATAAATGTTTATTATTCATGCTAGAATTGTATTAACCGGAAAGTTAGTACATGTGTGAATACATAGACAAAATAGAGTGTCCCTAGTGTGCCTCTACTAGACTAGCTCGTTGATCAAAGATGGTTATGTTTCCTGAGCATAGACATGTGTTGTCATTTGATGAACAGGATCACATCATTAGAGAATGATTTGATGGACAAGGCCCATCCATTAGGTTAGCATAATGATCGTTTAGTTTCACTGCTATTGCTTTCTTCATGACTTATACATGTTCCTCTGACTATGAGATTATGCAACTCCCGAATACCGGAGGAACACCTTGTGTTCTATCAAACGTCATAACGTAATTGGGTGATTATAAATATGCTCTACAGGTGTCTCCGAAGGTGTTTGTTGGGTTAGCATAGATCAAGATTAGGATTTGTCACTCTGTGTATCGCATAGGTATCTCTAGGCCCTCTAGGTAATGCACATCACTATAAGCCTTGCAAGCAATGTGTCTAATGATTTAGTTGCGGGGTGATGCATTACGGAACGAGTAAAGAGACTTGCCGGTGACGAGATTGAACTAGGTATGATGATATCGACGATCGAATCTTGGGTAAGTAACATACCGATGACAAAGGGAACAACGTATTTTGTTATGCGGTTTGACCGATAAAGATCTTCGTATAATATGTAGGAGCCAATATGAGCTTCCAGGTTTCGCTATTGGTTATTGACCGGAGATGTGTCTCGGTCATGTCTACATAGTTCTCGAACCCGTAGGGTCCGCACGCTTAACGTTCGATGACGATTTATATTATGAGTTATGTGTTTTGGTGACCGAAGTTTGTTCGGAGCCTCGGATGAGATCACGGACATGACGAGGAGTCTCCAAATGGTCGAGAGGTAAAGATTGATATATTGGAAGGTTATATACGGACACCAGAATGGTTCCGATAAGGTTCGGGGATTTTTGGAGTACCGGGAGGTTACCGGACCCCCCCGGGAAAGTTAATGGGCCTAATGGGCCATAGTGGAGGAGAGGAGGCAGGCCACGGGAGGTAGCGCGCGCCCCCCTTGCCCAATCCTAATTGGACAAGGGGAGGGGGCGTGGCCCCCCTCTTTCCTTCTCCCTCTCCCTCCTTTCCCCTTTCCCTCTCTTCGTTGGAAGGAAATGGGGGGGGGGTCGAATCCTACTAGGAATGGAGTCCTAGTAGGACTCCCCCTCTTGTCGCGCCCCCTTGGGCTAGCCTCCTCCTCCCCCTCCTTTATATACAGGGGCGGGGGGCACTGTCGTGGTAACGATTCCGACAATAAGAGAGGGGTAGGATAAAGGAGCATGATCTATCGAGATGCATATGGGTGACACGGTGGTTTTAGCGAGTTCGGGCCTTTCATGGTGGAGATAACAACCCTACGTCTCGTGCTCCGGAGAGGCTTGTTTTATCTTAGTATGTATCCGGAGATTACAATGGGAGGAGAACGGATCCCCGTAGTCCTGAGACTAATGGTGAAAAAGAGAGAGAGAGAGATGGAAGAAAAGAGCCCCAAGTATAGTGGTGGGGGGTGGCTTATATAGAGTGCGCCACCCCCTCACCTCCTATGTTACAAAGTGGGGCATGAATGCCATAATGCCAGCCCACTACCAAGCCCTCACCATGAGAATGATGCCGACTGCTTTGCTGCCTGCTGGTCTTCGTATATCCGAGTGAGTCACACGGTCGAGTGGTGAACTGTCATCCGAGTGGATGATATACTGCTTGGTCGAGTGGATAGTATGCTGCTTGTCTATGTGGATAGTATGTCTGTATGAAATTTATCTGGACCCACATGTTGTGTGGACCCCATGCTTTATGATATTTCGACCCTTCATGGGCCTACCTATTATGTGTATCCCCAACATTAGCCCCCAAATCGATTGCGATTTTGTAGAACGAGTTTGTGAAAGACACAACTTGGCCCGAGTGATTACGGAAATACTCGGTACCTGTCATCGTACTTTCAAACAAACAAGGTTTGAACAAAATCTCAATGGATTCCGGCACTGCGCTTCCCGACTGATCTGGGGTAAGTGCTCGAGAGGAGCAACTTGGTGACATTCGATCATCTCTCGAAAGAGGTTAACTCATGATCAGAGTATGGATGTGTCATTAAATCTAGGCAACAACATTGACGCATGGACTGCTCTCTCGGTGAGATGCCATTCTTATCCCGGAGGAACGTCAATACGAGTCGACTCTAGATCCAAACTTATGAGTTTCACACTTTGAGTCCTAGAAGAAGGCTCAAAACAGGTCTACGGAGGAGCGTTAAACTCACCTTATAGCAATTTTTTTGGAGTGATTTGGAGTTGGTCCTGCATCGAGTAACTGATTACTCGGAATTTCTTCACGCCTGGAACGTGTCTTTTTTTGTTGTTTGGCCGTCACTCGGACCGGGAGGACCGTTCCGAGTGGATACCATTCCAGTGGGGGCACGCTGAGTGCACCCACTGGGTGTAGTCACCCAGCCGGTGCTTGCTGCCCCAATCAGCAAAGAGCCTTTGCTGCTCTACATTGCAGCCACGGGACAAGTTTTCAGTATAGTACTTACAGTCAAGCGGGAAGAAGAAGGAAAAGCCTTTAAAGTTCAGCACCCAGTATATTATGTTTCTGAAGTTTTGACTCCATCAAAGCAAAGATATCCTCATTATCAGAAGCTTGTATATGGGATTTATATGACCACGAAGAAGGTTGCACATTTCTTCTCTGACCATTCCATTACAGTCGTCAGCGATGCTCCATTGTCAGAGATTCTGCACAACAGAGATGCAACTGATCGAGTGGCAAAATGGGTGATTGAACTCCTTCCCCTAGATATCAAGTTTGAGGCAAAGAAAGCCATCAAGTCCCAAGCAATAGCAGATTTCGTCGCCAAGTGGATTGAACAGCAACAACCGACTCAAGTTCACTCGGAGCACTGGACCATGTTCTTTGATGGTTCTAAGATGCTAAATGGCTCCGGTGCTGGGGTAGTGTTGGTTTCCCCCCGAGGAGATAAGCTCAGATATGTTCTCCAAATTCACTTTGATTCCTCCAATAACGAAGCAGAATACGAAGCACTCTTATATGGGTTGCATATGGCCATTTCACTCGGCGTCCGTCGCCTCATGATCTATGGTGACTCAGATTTGGTGGTTAATCAAGTGATGAAGGAGTGGGACGTCAGAAGTCCGGCCATGACTGGTTACTGCAATGCAGTGAGAAAGCTAGAGAAGAAATTCGAGGGGTTAGAGCTTCATCATATACCCCGACTGAAAAATCAAGCAGCTGATGATTTGGCAAAAATAGGTTCCAAAAGAGAAGCCATTCCCAGCAACGTGTTTTTGGAACACATCCACACACCATCAGTTCAAGAGGATCCTTTCACCGAAGAAGCCCCGCAGCCAAAAAGTGCCACGGTTCCGACTGAAGTTGAGGTTCCATCAGTGGTCGACCTGATCATGGAATTTTTGGTCATCACTCCCGACTTGACGGTGCCGTACATCGCGTACATCCTAAGGAAAGAACTCCCAGAGAATGAAGAAGAGGCTCGACAAATCGTCCGTTGATCCAAGGCCTTTACTGTGATAAAGGGACAGTTGTACAGGGAAAGCGCGACTGGAGTCAGTCAGAAGTGTATAACACTAGAAGAAGGTCGAATAATTCTTGACGATGTCCACTCGGGGACCTGTGGTCATCATGCGTCCTCTCGGACCATTGTGGCTAAAGCATACCGAGTGGGATTTTACTGGCCAAGAGCGAATGAAATGGTGAAAGAAATACTCGGCAAATGTGAAGGATGTCAGTTCTATTCCAATATGTCACACAAACCCGCCTCAGCCTTGAAGACCATTCCCCTCGTCTGGCCCTTTGCTGTTTGGGGATTGGATATGGTTGGACCACTGAGAACTGGCAGGAGCGGCTTCACTCATGTGCTGGTAGCAGTCGACAAGTTCACTAAATGGATTGAAGCTAAGCCTATCAAGAATCTCGATGCCTGCACTGCTATCAGTTTCATCAGAGAGTTGATGTTCAGATATGGAGTTCCGCACAACATCATCACTGATAATGGGTCAAACTTCGATTCCGACAAGTTCAGAGCCTTTTGCGCTTCTCAAGGCACACGAGTCGACTACGCTTCAGTCGCTCACCCGCAGTCGAATGGACAAGCAGAAAGGGCAAATGGCCGAATTCTCAAAGGACTGAAACCCCGACTGATGCGTGATCTCAAGCACGCAGCAGGCGCATGGGTCGACGAGCTTCCATCAGTTCTTTGGGGATTGAGGACCACTCCTAATCGGTCAACTGGACGAACTCCATTCTTTCTGGTCTATGGAGCTGAAGCAGTTCTGCCGAATGACCTGCTTCACAATGCACCCCGAGTCGAGCTCTACTCTGAAGATGAAGCAGAACAAGCCCGGCAGGACGTAGCCGACCTCCTAGAAGAGGAAAGATAGATGGCCATGATTCGATCGACTGTCTACCAGCAAGACTTGTGTCGATTCCATGCCAGAAATGTGAAGAGTCGAGCCTTCCAAGAAGGAGACTTGGTCCTCTGAGTGGATCAATAGAAACCGCACAAGCTCGCTCCTACTTGGGAAGGCCCCTTCATCGTCACCAGAGTTCTCCACAATAGAGCATATCACCTTTACAATATCGAGCATAAGAAAGACGAGCCACGGGCTTGGAATGCGGAGCTTCTCTGCCCCTTTTATACTTAAGTACTCACTCGGATGAGATGTAATAAGAAATACTTCTGTAGTTTATTTATCAAAGACAAGAGTGTTATAATTTTCCCAGTGATTGTTGTCGCTTTTGTTTACGTAAGAAATCCCCCAGTGGGTAGCTTAGCTGCGAATCCTTTTCACCTAAGTTTGTAAAAGAAAATTCCTACCGAGTGACGAGCAAGCCTCTCACTCGGAGGCTTAGCTGCGAATCCGTTTCGCCTAAGTTTGAGAAAATCCTACCGAGTGGTGAGCCAGCCTCCCACTCGGGGGCTTAGCTGCAGTCCAGTACTCACCTAAGTTTGAGAAATCCTACCGAGTGGTGAGCCAGCCTCCCACTCGGGGGCTTAGCTGCAATCCAAGTACTCGCCTAAGTTTGAGAAATCCTACCGAGTGGTGAGCCAGCCTCCCACTCGGGGGCTTAGCTGCAGTCCAAGTACTCGCCTAAGTTTGAGAAATCCTACCGAGTGGTGAGCCAGCCTCCCACTCGGGGGCTTAGCTGCAGTCCAAGTACTCGCCTAAGTTTGAGAAATCCTACCGAGTGGTGAGCAACCCTCCCACTCGGGGGCTTAGCTGCAGTCCAGTACTCGCCTAAGTAAATCCTACCGAGTGGAGAGCGATCCTCCGACTCGGGGGCTTAGCTGCAGTCCAGTACTCGCCTAAGTATTTAAAA
>NC_041387.1:121896486-121913197 GCF_002162155.2 Triticum dicoccoides
AAATCCTACCGAGTGGAGAGCGATCCTCCCACTCGGGGGCTTAGCTGCAGTCCAGTACTTGCCTAAGTATTTAAAAATCCTACCAAGTGGAGAGCGATCCTCCCACTCGGGGGCTTAGCTGCAGTCCAGTACTCGCCTAAGTATTTAAAAATCCTACCTAGTGGAGAGCGATCCTCCCACTCGGGGGCTTAGCTACAGTCCGGTACTCGCCTAAGTTAAAAAAAATCCTATCGAGTGGAGAGCAACCCTCCCACTCGGAGGCTTAGCTGCAGTCCCATTACTCGCCTAAGTTTGAAAACATCCCGATCCGCAAGGACGACGAGGTGCAGGTCGACTACTACCTTCTCCTTCGGAGCTACGCCACAAATACAACATGTGCTCCATCCCGATCCGCAAGGACGACGAGGTGCATGTCGACTGCTATCTTCTCCTTCGGAGCTACGCCAAAAATACAACATGGGCTTTACCCCGATCCGCAAAGACGACGAGATGCAGGTCGACTGCAATACGTGCTCCATCCCTTCCCGCAAGGACGATGAAGTGCAGGTCGACTGGATTTTCCACCTCAGAGCTACATCTCAAGCACAAAGACTATTCCGAGTGAAGAGCAAAGTCCACTCGAAGGCAAATGCAAGCATATTCAGAAACAAAACAAGTTCAGATAAATCTTAAAGGTTCCAAACCGCAAATCAAAGTACTCGGGCTCTCAGCCCGAAGGAGTTTAACGGCTACAAAATCCACTTGGCATTCCGAGGAAAATTTAAGGTGGGGCATAAAAGTTTGTTCACTCAGCGGGAGGAGGACTGGCAGGCTCGACATACTCGTCCAGGTCGACACCATCGGCGATCCGAGTGGCGGTAGCAATGAAAGTCTCCATAAAGGATCAGAAATCATGCTTCTTGGTGTTGGTGACCTTGATCGCTGCCAGCTTATCTTCTCGCGCCTCTTTACAGTGGACACGAACCAAAGACAGAGCCACATCAGCGCCACACCGGGCAGAAGACTTCTTCCATTCCTGCACTCGACCAGGGGTCTCGTTAAGTCGAGTCATCAGAGACTCGAGGTCATTCTGAAGCGTTGCCCTTGGCCAAAGTGCCGTGTCGATCCGTGACGTGGCGACCTTCAGTCGAGCCAAGTAGTCAACAATGCCGTCGATGCGGGATTCCAGTCGGAGCAGGTTCATAGCAGTTTCATCCTTCATGGGAGAGTTGATGGGGTCCAAGTTTGGTTCAATCCGCCTAGTCTCCTCCTCGAAGTCTCGGCAAAACTCTGCATGCACAATCCGAGGATGAGTCAATATTCATACAACAAATCGACGGGGATAAACCAGTCGGAACAGGGTATATACCTTCAAGCTTGATGAACAACTTCTTGGCGAGGCTCCTCAGATAGCTTTCCAGATCGTCCCTCCTGCGAGAAATGCCTTCCATCTTCTCGTTCAGGTTGACCTTGTCCTTCTTTAAGCGGGTTACCTCCTTGTTGGCTTCGTCCAGGGCAGATTTTATCTTGGCGTTCTCTTCCTCCAATTGGCCGACTGAAGCCAGCTTCTGTTCAGCCAGAGCCGTTTGGCCATCAGCCTTCTTCCGTGCAGCAGCCAGATCTTGATCCTTCTTTACCAGAGCCTGGTTCAGTTTTTCTGAAAAGAAATGATGCTTGGTTCAGGAAGAGCAGAATGAAATCCGGGTCTAAGGCAAACCAGTCGACAAAACTTCCTTACCATTGGTATCATCCTTGGCCTTCTGCAGCTCTGACTTGGCCAGCTCTAGGTCAAGGTTGAGTTGAATTTGCTGCTTTTCCAAGTCGGCAAAGTGAGCTCCAAGGTCACAAGATTTCTGCAATCAGAGAGGATGGGTTATTTCACGGAGGTAAAAGGACAAAGATTACAGTCGACTGCCCGCAGTCCACCATAGTCTCGGAGACTACACCCAGTGGGTGCACTTAGCATTCCCCCACTGGTTCAGTTAACACTCGACGAGACCTTTTCAGCACGAGTGCCAAAAAAAGAAAGACAGCAACAAACGAGCTCTTCAGACCATAGTCGACTGCCAGCAGTCGACCACGGTCTCGGGGACTACACCCAGTGGGTGCACTTAGCGTGCCCCCACTGGTTCAGTTTACACTCGACATGGCCAGACCAGACCGAGTGAAGAAATTAAAAATTCAAGACTACAGTCGACTGCCCGCAGTCCACCATAGTCTCGGGGACTACACCCAGTGGGTGCACTCAGTGTGCCCCCACTAATCCAAAAATTCAACTCAAAGTATGGATTTGCTCAGTAGCAAGTCGAAACACCCAGTGGGTGTACAGATGCAAAGATCCTTGGAAAGAGAGTTTTCAGGTACCATATCCTAACAGAACAAGCCAAGAGAGTAAGTCGACGTGTTGCTAACCTGAACATTGCTTTGGAGAGCCGAGCTGGCATCATAGGCGGCCTGACTGGCATCTCGCACCATCTTCATCTTTTCCATCATGATACCTGCTTGGCGTATGGCTTCTTTGGCAGCATTCACTTCGTCCTCTGGGACGTGATGAGTGGCAAAAACTGAAGGTGGATCGGCAGGAGCTTGAGCAGTCGACGAAGAAGGCAGGGCACTCGACAGTGGCACGGTGAAGGTAACAGAAGCCTGATTGGCATCACCAGCATCCTGAACGACTGGTTCCGCTATCGGCGTTGAATTTGGCACCTTGTCCGCAGGAGTTTTCCTACTTTTCCTCATCAAAGGCCTCTCTGGCTCTTCATCGTCATCATCGGGGAGGTCAATGATGTTGGGTGCTGTTCAAAGATCAGTCGCCAAAATTTACATCACCCAAGGATGTATATTACAGTTGAAAGCGACCAAGTAAAGACAGAACGATGGAGACCGTACCCAGATTGGAGGTAACCGCATCCTCCATTGCCTCATCCTCATCCCTGTAAGCTGAAGTCCCGGAAGTAGCAGCGCTGCTAGTTCCAAGGTTCATCTGGTCAAATCAAGGGAAAAATAAACAACACAGAGCGTCGAGTGAATACAAAGGAAGACACTCACGCAGAAGCGACGAGGATGTCAATCTTAATCTTCGGCAACGCCTTCCGAGGCTTTTGCACTACCTTGGGCTGCTTTGACGCTTTTTCAGTTGGGGCCGGTGAAGACGTCCGAGGGCGCTTTGAGGACTGGCCAGTCTGAGCAATCGCCTTTTCATGGGCGCTCGGACGGTCTTGGTTGACCTTGGATCGCCTCTCCCTGCGAGGAGGCGACTCGACTTCTTCTTCGCCACTTGAGTCGTCGCTCTCCTCGTTTTCCTCTCCGTCAGAATGCCAGTCGCTGCCGCTTGCCTCTCCCTCTGGATCTTGCTCTTGCTCTCCGTTGGACATTGAGTACATTTCGATAAGGGCATGGAAGAAAACAAGTAGAACAAAAGTCAGTCGACAAAGCATAAGCAAGTGCACGATTAAATTTAAAATTACAGTCGGAAGCTCAGAATTGGACCTTGTCTGGTACGTGGGACTGGTCGAGTGGAGGAATTCTCCTGGCTCCCCTGGGGTTATCTTTGTTTCCCGTGATGCCCGTCAGCCACCCCTCCAACGTGTCATCCTCGACCTCCTCTGGGTGGATCCGAGTGGTGTCCTCCGTGCTCGAATACATCCACATTGGATGGTCTCGAGCTTGAAGTGGTTGGATACGTCACCGGAGGAAGACCTCCAACAGATCCGTACCAGTCACCCCATCGCGGATAAGCTGAACTACCCGTTCGACCAGCACCTTAACCCGCGCCTTCTCCTCCGGGATCACCTTCAAAGAGGAGGGCTTCCTCACTCAGTCCATGGAAAAAGGAGGAAGTCCAGTCGACTGCCCTGGCGTCGGCTGGTCTTTACAATAGAACCAGGTCGACTGCCATCCACGGACCGAGTCGAGAAGAACCATGGACGGAAAAGAACTTTTACCTCTCATCTGAATCCCGAGGCCCCCGCACATCTGGATCACTTGAGTTCTCTCGTCACTCGATTGGCCTTTTTCACCATCTGGGAGCGACAGGTGAAAATGTGCTTGAAAAGACCCCAATGAGGTCGACAACCCAAGAAATTCTTGCACAAAGACACGAAAGCGGCAAGATACACGATTGTGTTGGGAGTGAAGTGGTGGAGTTGCGCCCCAAAGAAATTCAAAAATCCCCGAAAGAAAGGGTGGGGAGGCAAGGAAAACCACGGTCGACGTGGGTGGCGAGGAGAACGCGCTCACCCTCCCGAGGTCGTGGCTCGGTCTCCTCCCCCGGAAGCCGCGCTGATCCGTGAGGAATCAGCCCTCCATCAGGCAAGTCGTTGATGTCCTCCTGACGAATCGCCGGGCGGATCCAGTCGCCCTGGATCCAGCCCCGCGGCAGGCCAACCCTCGAGGAAGATCCGCCCCGACTGGACTTCTTCACCTTCACCGTCGCCTTCTTTGCCCGCTCCAGAGCTACCGTCTTCTCTTTCCCCATCGTCACCGGCGAGACGCGCACGGAGCGGCGGCACTGGGGCGAGAGCGAGCGCGGCGGAGAAGTCTGAGGAGGAGAGGAGGAAATGAGAACGCACTGTTCAAAAACCCCGGCCTGGTGCCTTATATGAGGTTACTTCCGAGTGACTGACTTGTAGGCCCGGGCGATCCTGTCAAATCCCGCAACAGTCGCGCGCGTGATACGTGGCGAAAAAGGTGGCGCGGAGATCGAGGCGGCTCTGCCCTATCCCATCCGATTACTGTGGCCTCCTCCGTCCCACGCACTTCCCAAAATTCGAATCCCGCGAAATCCGCGAGCAGCAGAACAACTTGTCAGACGGAAGATCTCCTCCACACCGTCACTCGAAGCTCTTCAAGTAAAGAAACTCACTCGACAAAAACTAAGAATGGATCAAGGCGACTGAAAAAGAAGTTGGTGTGGTCACCTAAGATCATTGATCCAGAACAAGGTATATTCATAGCACAAAAAATGGGTCGGAAGTGTTCTCAACTCCTTCCCCACTCAAACCTCGATCCATTCAGGGGCTAATGATGGAGCTATGTACCTAGGATAGGGTCATGGACCTGTCATAGATACCCTTCCCAAGGGCATCCCTAAAAGAACCAGAAACATCTGAAGAAGAATCATCATCCACTCGACCACGAAGCAATGTTCCACTCGATGGACTCGAAGACACTCGACCATGAAGCCAACCACTCGACCGCCAGGAGATCTAAAGTCACTCTGCACGCTAACGATCGGTCATTAATTAGCTTTTATGGTCATCATAGCACTTTATTTGTGGCGTTACCAGTAACGCCTGACCTTAATGTACCTTAAACCCTGCATAACTGAGGGCCAGAGGGGTCCGGCGAACTCTATATTAGCCACCCCCTCCTCAGTGTAAAGGGTTCGCACCTCTGTAACTCATACACGCATAACCAGTCGACCGCCTCCGGGCTCCGAGACGTAGGGCTATTACTTCCTCCGAGAAGGGCCTGAACTCGTAAAACTTGTGCGTATACAACTACTCCATAGCTAGGATGTTGCCTCTCCATTCCTACCCCCCTACACTACTGTCAGACTTAGAACCACGACAGGCACCCCAAAGACACACCAAGATTCTCTTAGCCGTGTCCGGTGCCCCCTCCATAGTTTACGCCTCCGGTCATAGCATCGTAGTGCTTAGGCGAACCCCTGCGTGGATCACATCACCAACACCGTCGCCACGCCGTCGTGTTGACGGAAATCTCCCTCAACCCTCTACTGTATCAAGAGTTCGAGGGACGTCATCGAGCTGAACGTGTGTTGAACACGGAGGTGCCGTACGTTTGGTACTTGGATCGGTTGGATCGTGAAGACGTTCGACTACATCAACCGCGTTAACATAACGCTTCCGCTTTTGGTCTACGAGGGTACGTGGACACACTCTCCCCTTCTTGTTGCTATGAATTTCCTAGATAGATATTGCGTGATCGTAGGATTTTTTTTGAAATTGCATGCTACGTCCCCAACAGTGGCATCCGAGCCAGGTCTATGCGTAGATGATATGCACGAGTAGAACACAAAGAGTTGTGGGCGATAATAGTCATACTGCTTACCACCAACATCTTACTTTGATTCGGCGGTATTGTTGGATGAAGCATCCTGGACCGACATTACATGACAACGTTCATGAGACTGGTTCTACCGACATGCTTCGCACACAGGTGGCTGGCGGGTGTCTATTTCTCCAACTTTAGTTGAATCGAGTTTGACTACAGCCGGTCCTTGTTGAAGGTTAAAAAAGCACACTTGACGAAAAATCGTTGTGGTTTTGATGCATAGGTAAGAACGATTCTTGCTAGAAGCCCGTAGCAGCCACGTAAAACTTGCAACAACAAAGTAGAGGACATCTAACTAGCTGTACCACCCCCTCCAGCAACTGCAGACGTTGTGAATGTCTGGCAGTCGCATGATGATGACTACTCGAAATTCAGTGTGCCATGCTTTACGGCTGTCGGTGTCAAAACCGGAGGATCTTGGGTAGGGGGTCCTGAACTGTGCATCTAGGATTGATGGTAACATGAGACGGGGGACACAATGTTTACCCAGGTTCGGGCCCTCTCTATGGAGGTAATACCCTACTTCCTGCTTGGTTGATCTTGATGAATATGAGTGTTACAAGAGTTGATCTACCACGAGATCGTAATGGCTAAACCCTAGAAGTCTAGCCTATGAGTATATGGTAATGAATCTGTCCTATCTGGACTATGCTCTCCGGTTTATATAGACAACGGAGAGATCTAGGGTTACACGGAGTCGGTTACATAAGAGGGAATCTTCATAGTCGGTCGCCTAGCTTGCCTTCCACGCTAAGGAGAGTCCAATCCAGACACAGGTGTAGTCTTTGGTCTTCGTGTCTTCACAGCCCATCAGTCCGGCCCATTGATAACAGGCCGGACGCCCGAGGACCCCTTAGTCCGGGACTCCCTCAGTAGCCCCTGAACCTGGCTTCAATGACGAGGAGTCCGGTGCGCAGATTGTCTTCGACATTGCAAGGCGGGTTCCCCTTCTTCCGAACTCCTAGATAGTCTTCGGATGTAATAAGTATATCCAGACCTGTGTATGTAATTGCAGAAAATGCAATACTCCACGAGTCCAATCTGCTGACAACTGTTTATAACATTGTATCATGCCTGCCCGATTATTACTTCCAACCGCTGGCTAGCCCGTCGCCCCACGTCTCGGGGAGCGATTTTATTGGCATGTCTTGTCAAAGCAGAGATCGTGTCCCCTTATTCACGGGATTTTCAATAGTGCAGGTGTGGGTAACCCAACCGTCCCCAGGGCATAACTCTTTGAGGGTACGTAAGTTTTGACACCCAGGAGGGGACGCTCGATATTCTGGGCCTTTATATAGGGACCCAAACTTGTATTTTTCTTCCGCGCTTGCTTCTTCCCCAACCCCAGCCACCTCGAGTTCTATCCCTCGAGTTTCAATCACCACCAGCCCCAATCATGTCCGGGCCCAGCTGTTCGGGCTGGTGGGTGGCCTCTTCTGTCACAGAGGAGGATATTGCGAAGCTCCGCGGGGCGAGGTATCTGACCCCAAAAATCCTTCATCGGCTTCCTGCTAAGGGGCAGGTTATTCCCACCCCCAAATCCGGCGAGAGGGTAGTATTTGTGCCCCACTTTCTTCATGGGTTAGGGTTCGCGCTTAACCCCTTCGTCCGGGGGCTCATGTTCTACTATGGGCTAGATTTTCACGATCTGGCCCCGAACTCCGTTCTCCTCATCTCGACATTTATCGTCACGTGTGAGGCCTTCCTCAGGAGTCCTCTGCACTTTGGTTTGTGGCTCAAGACCTTCGACGTGAGGCCGCGGGTACCGAAGGAGGAGCAGGCAGAGTGCGGCAGCGTTATAATAAACAAGCTTGCCAGCGCGGTTTGGTTTGAAGGATCTTTCGCCGAGTCTTCCGACTTATGGTAGCAAGGGTGGTTTTATGTCAACGAGCCGCGGGGCTCCAAGTGGGCAGCTACGCCCGCGTTCCAACCCGACCCTCCAACTCAGCTCGCTTCATGGATCAATAAGGGATTAGACTGGGGGGTCCGCCAATGAGGTGCAGACTCTGCAAAGTCGCATTCGAAGCCTTACGAAGAAGGGCATCGAACTCGTGAACGTCGTTCAAGTAATGCTAGTTCGCCGGGCCCTGCCATGTCAGCGGCGGCCTCTCCGTATGTGGGAGTTTAATCCAGAAGGGCGGCGGACTCTTCAGCACTTCTTCGGTGCTACGCACGAAGGGATGTGGAGATTATATTTCGGGGAGCGAGAGCAATGGCCGGACACCACTGAAGACGTTGGCCTTGACTGCAATCATCCGGACACTCCGGTAAGTATTCAATTTCTGAACACCTTTCATTAAAGCATCTCTGGACAAGATACTGAACGACCTTTCCTTATACAGGACTGGATAAAGATATTGGTGTCCGGCGCCCCTTCCCGAAGACCCCGCATCTGCCCTGCTGATGTGGATGTTAACTCCGACACCGTACCAGGTGTCTGCAGAGGGGGTGAGAGCGGGGAGCCCAAAGGAGATGCCCATCCTATGGGCGATTTAGGCGATGTGTTCAGGGAAACCGAAACCCTTTTGCCCAGGGGCAAAGGCGTGGAGGGGGCACTTTATGGCAAGAAAAGGGCCGCCTCTGGAGGTCAGGAGGGGAAGCCTTCCAAGAAAGGGAAAATGCCATCGTCGGGCGGATTGGGCCGAGCAAGCAATGTCATCATTGAGCTTGATGATGAGGACGAACCTCCGGCCAGACCGTAAGTGGAGCAGGGCGTTTTAATCGTACCTCCTTCTTATCACCAAAGTAACCCTCCGACATACGTGCATCCTCGCAGGTTAACGCTTGGTGTTTCTCAATCGTCTTCCTCCTCGGGAGACCTTCTTCCAGAGATGATGGAGAGTGACACGCCCTCTCCAGCCTCCTCACCTAACAGTGTGGATGATATCGAGGTGTCATCCCGGAGGGCTCCTCCCGATCGGCAAGTAGCGCAGGAAACGAGGAAGGAGCTACCCAAAGGTGGTTCCTCTGTTGCTCAAGGTTCGGGGACCAAGAATGATGGCCCCGAACTGTCCGGTTTACAGCCGGAGACAATGTTGGAGGCGGGTAAGCAGATTCCTTCAAAGGAATGTCGTGCTCTGGCAGCGATGTCCGAAGACCCAGGGGTGCCGGAGACGCTGACGGACATGCTGCGACGAGCGTCCATTTCAGAGGAGCACCGTGCCTTGATGGTTACGGTGGTCGAAAAAGTCATATCCGCGAAGAGCGGGTTAAACGAGGCCTTTACGAGCCGTCTGAGAGGTTTTGAGGTTTGTGATGTAATGTTGCCAATTGAATAATATTGATAGAATGCACCTGTTGTGTATGCAGTAGCCCCTGAGACTCGGATCGCCTTCCAAAGGAAGTGATCGGAGGATTGAAAAGATATCTTCAGGTACTAACCTTGGGTTAATTTGGAATGCAGGTTGTCTCCCCTCCTGCCAGTAGCCGAAATTCGGAGGTAACCAAACTGCAGCGAAAGCTGGATATTGCGGAGGATGACATTGTTTTGATCAACAGGCATCTTGACGACTCGCAAGGTATATATTTCGAGCATTTCTTACACCAATATGCTTGTAATGTAAGCCTGACTCTGAAGAGAGTTTGATTTGAAATGTGCATCAATGCAGATGGTGCTGCCGCCATGGAAGCCCTTCGGGCGGAGCTGGCCCGGGCCAAGGAGGAGGCCCGGTTCGCAAGTATCAAATGATTCATAATCAAGTGATTCCAAAAGTCCATCTGTATGGAGTTTCTTCATGCGCTTTACAACAATATGACCTAAACGGCAGTGCCACAAGTATGTTGCACTATCATTATCAACTTTGCATCGTTTGGCATCAATATAATGAATATGTGTATCACTACAATCGAGATTCAACAAGAATAGACCACTCTTCAAGGGTGCATGACCATAAAAGATATTATTCATATAAATAGAACAACCATTATTCTCTGACTTAAATTAATAACCATCTTGCAATAAACAAGATCCAGATATAATGTTCATGCTCAACGCGGGCACCAAATAACAATTATTTAGGTCTAAAACTAATACCAAAAGTAGATGTAGGGGTAGCGTTTCGACGGCGATCAGATTGACCTTGGAACCATTTCCGACGCGCATCGTCACCTTGTCCTTAGCCAATCTTCGTTTATTCTGTAGCTCCTATTTCAAGTTACAAATATGAGCAACTGAACCAGTATCAAATACCCAGGTGCTGCTACGAGCATTAGTAAGGAACAATCAGTAATATGTATATCAAATATACCTTTGTTCACTTTGACATCCTTCTTATTCGTCAAATACTTGGGGCAGTCCCGCTTCCAGTAACCACTCCCTTTGCAGTAGAAGCACTTAGTTTCATGCTTAGGTCCAGCTTTGGGTTTCTTTGTAGGAGCGGCAACTTGCTTGCCATTCTTCTTGAAGTTCCCTTTCTTTCCTTTGCCCTTTATATTGAAACTAGTGGTCTTGTTAACCATCAACACTTGATGCTCCTTCTTGATTTCTGCCTCCGCGGCTTTAAGCATTGCGAAGAGCTCGGGAATTATCTTATCCATCCCTTGCATATTATTGTTCATCAAGAAGCCTTTGTGGCTTGGTGGCAGTGACTGAAGAACTCTGTCAATAACACAATCAACTGGAAGATCAACTCCCAGCTAAGTTAAGTGATTATAATACCCAGACATTTTGAGTAAGTCTTCATTGATAGAATTGTTCTCCTCCTTTCAGCTATAGAACTTCTTGGAGACTTCATATCTCTCAACCGGGGCATTTGCTTGAAATATTAACTTCAACTCTTGGAACATCTCATATGCTCCATGACGTTCAAAACGTCTTTGAAGTACCGGTTCTAAGCCGTAAAGCATGGAACACTGAACTATAGAGTATTCATCAGATCGAGCTTGCCAGACGTTCATAACATCTGCATATGCTCCTGTAGCACGCATGTCACCTAGCGGTGCATCAAGGGCATAATTCTTCTGTGCAGCAATCAGGATAATCCTCAAGTCCGTGTAATGCTACCATCATCTTTCAACTTAGGTTTCTCTAGAAACGCATTAAAATTCAAGGGAACGGTAGCACGGGCCATATTGATCTACAACATAGATATGCAAATACTATCAGGACTAAGTTCATGATAAATTAAGTTCAATTAATCAAATTACTAATGAACTCCCGCTTAAATAAACATCCCTCAAATTATCTAAGTGATACGTGATCCAAATCAACTAACCCATGTCCGATCATCACGTGATATGGGGTAGTCATCATTGGTGAACATCTCTATGTTAATCATATCTACTATATGAATCACGTTCGACCTTTTGGTTTCCAGTGTTCCGAGACCATGTCTGTACATGCTAGGCTCGTCAAGTATAACCCAAGTATTCTGCATGTGCAAAACTGTCTTCCACCCGTTGTATGTGAACGTAGAGTCTATCACAACCGATCATCACGTGGTGCTTCGAAACGACGAACTTTCGCACCGGTGCATACTTGGGAAGAACACTTTTATCTTGAAATTTGGTGAAGGGATCATCTTATAATTCTACTGTCGTTCTAAGAAAAATAAGATGCATAAAAGATAAACATCACATGCAATCAAAATATTGACATGATATGGCCATCATCATCTTGTGCTTTTTATCTCCATCTCCAAAGCATCGTCATGATCTCCATCGTCACCGGCTCGACACCTTGATCTCCATCATTGTGTCGTGGTCGTCTCGCCAACTATTGCTTCTACAACTATTGCTAACGCATAGCGATAATGTAAAGCAATTACATGGCAATTGCATTTCAAATAATAAAAAGACAACCATAAGGCTCCTGTCGGTTGCTGATAAATTACAAAACATGATCATCTCATACAATAACATATGTCACATCATGTCTTGACCATATCATCAACATGCCCTGCAAAAACAAGTTAGACGTCCTCTACTTTGTTGTTGCAAGTTTTACGTGGTTGCTATGGGCTTCTAGCAAGAACCGTTCTTACCTACGGCAAAAACCACAACGGTGAATTATCAAGTTTGTTGTTTTAACCTTCTTCAAGGACTGGCCGCAGTCAAATTCGATTCAACTAAAATAGGAGAAACAGACACCCGCCAGCCACCTTTATGCAAAACTAGTTGCATGTCAGTCGGTGGAACCGGTCTCATGTACATGGACATGTAAGGTTTTTCCAGGCCGCTTCATCCCACAATGCCACCGAATAAAAAGAAGACGTTGGTGGTAAGTAGTATGAACATCACCGCTCACCATTTCTTTGTGTTCTACTCGTGCATATCATCTATGCATAGACCTGGCTCGGATGCCACTATTGGGAAACGTTGCATGGAAAACAAAAAAATTCTACGCACACGCAAGATCTGTCTATGGAGATGCATAGCAACAAGAGGGGGAGAGTGTGTCTACGTACCCTCGTAGACCATAAGCAGAAGCGTTTAGTAACGCGGTTGATGTAGTCGAACTTCTTCGCGCTCCAACTGATCAAGTACCGAACGTACGACACCTCCGTGTTCTACACACGCTCAGCTCGATGACGTCCTCGCCTTCTTCATCTAGCAAGATGGGCGGAGTAGTGGATGAGTTCTGACAGCACGACGGCATGGTGATGGTGATGGTGAAGTGATCTCCGCGGGGCTTTGCCTAAGCACTACGAAAATATGACCGGGGTGTAAACGGTGGAGGGGGGGGCGCCGCACACGGCTAAGACAATGTTGTGTTGTGCTAGGCGCCCCCTCCCACATATATATAGGTGGGGGCGGAGGGAGCAGCCAGGAGGCGCCTGCAAGTAGGACGAATCCTACTTGCCCCCCCCCCCCAAGTGGCGCCCACCTTCCCTTATTTGGAGTGCGGGGAAAGGCATGGGAGGGTGGCGCCCCCCCTTTCCTTTCTCCCATGAGAGGGAAAGGCGGGAGGGGCTAGCCCTCCCCCCTTTCCTTCCATAGGGGCGGCCAGCCAAGGGAGGAGGCGCACCAGCCCCCTTGTGGGCTGGTCTGTCCCCTCCTTTGGCCTATAAGGCCCATAACTTGCCAGGGGGTGCCCGGAACCCCTTCCGGTGACCCGATTCCTTCCCGGTACGTCCCGAAACACTTCTAATATCCAAATACCATCATCCTATATATCAATCTTTACCTCTCGGCCATTTAGAGACTCCTGGTCATGTCCGTGATCTCATCTAGGACTCCGAACCACATTTGGTCATGTAACGACCCAAACCTGATAAGATTCAATGTCTCTGTGCTCATTGTGCTAGTCCCTGGATCAATAGCTAGCACACACAGTACAATATGAGATATCAAGAATAAACCACATGTCATAATATTACATCGTAGATCTAGAATCTAATATAATACATACCTGCATAGCTCAAGGCTGGCTCATAACAAACATACAGCGGAAAAACAAATAAATCTCCATGAAGTCCATCAACACCACAGGCAAATGTCGAGTATAGACATCGTAACCCTACATCATATCACTCACTCGTCGTATAAAATCTGCAACAACAAACGTTGCAGCCACGAAGGGTCAATACTTTGAATGTATTGGCAAGTCACACAGGAATTATATAGCTGTCAGGACCCTGATTCCAAGTCACATCGACCCAGCCGGTAACACCTCATATCACTTTGCGGCCTCACACACGGTAATCCCACGGGTGTCGCCTTACCATGGCCCGGGACCGTTTGCGCCTTTTGGCTCACGTATATGATAGTGTCGCTAGCATCCATATGACAGAGAACCCGGGCCGACATGGCTAGTCGTGAACCCAAAGCGGCACTAACCCATGGGGACATGCATACATGAATCAACCTCGAGCATGTCGGTCAGCAGCGTGTGAATCTGGGCTGTAGCACTGGGCTAACAGGACTCCGGGAACCCGGGCTGTAGCAGGCTAGGCAGGACTCCGAATGTCACCGCGTGACATTTCCCCGAAGGGACAGACACAGGAACGAAGTGAAACACATGCCGGGCAGTCAAGTGTCCTGAGCAGTAGTGCTGGGCTAGCAGGACTCCGGTGAACCAGGCTGTAGCAGACTACTATGGCTCAGGAAGCACTAGACTACATTTCCCCATATGAGAGGCTGCCAAGGATAAACAACTAGATTGTCGGATCCCACACATACCAAGCATTTCAATCATACACACAATATGCTCGATATATGTAAATACAACATGGCATCAGAACATAACTCTACGACTCAAAGTATTTATTCATTAGGCTTCGAGGAGCCAAGATATTACAAACATGGGTCTCATGACCCAACATTCAGAGCATACAAGCAACAAGCACATGCGGAAGCTTAACATGTCTGAGTACAGACATCTATAAATGAAAAAGGCTTGAGAAGCCTGGCTATCCACTAGATCCTGCCGAGGGCACAAGATCGTAGCTGAGGTAACAAGCTAATCATCGAAGTTCACGCGGAACTACTAGCGAGACTGACGTCTCTCTGCAAAAACATAAAATAGGCAAACGTGAGTACAAATGTACCCACCAAGACTTACATCAGAACTAGCTACATATGCATCGGTTTCAAAAAAGGGGTGGTGGAGTTTAACTGCAGCAAGCCAACTTTGACTCGGTGGCTATCCTGAACTACGACTGCAAGTAACTCTTTTGAGGTGGCGCACACGAGTCCACATATTCACCATATCAATACACCACTGTGGATCCGCTCCCATCTCCCCACGATAAGGCCATCCATAGCACTCACGCTTATCTTGCGAGTTTTAGAGTATCCACTTTCACTTGTCTATGAACTGTTATAGGCAACCCAGAAGTCCTTTACCGCGGACACGGCTATTCGAATGGATGATGTTAACCCTGCAAAGGTGTACTTCTTCACACGCGCTCTCACCACTTATCGCCGTTTACACGACATGTACTCGGAAAACTTCAAGCGGAAGCCCAGCGAGGGTGTCGGCCACGACCTACCTAAACACTCAAGTCTCTAGTCCAGGTTTATCGCCTATTCAGGTTCCATCCGCAGGGAGTCCGGCCGAGGTTTCCACATACAGCCCCGAACGATGTGTACAGGGTTCCGAGAAACTGTCGGTGGGAACAACACCTATGGGATAACAAGAATCCCTACTACGGTTGCGGGGCGCGGGGTCGTGAGAAGAGCGGGTTGAATAGATAGCACACGGTTCGTTTATCCAGGTTCGGGCTGCGAGGATGCGTAAAACCCTACTCCTTCTTTGGTGGATTGTATATCTGTGTTCTTGAGCTAGCTATGGGGCGTGAGGAGCTCCAAAAAGCCGAATCCTCCTCCTGGTCGCCTCGGGCCTCCTTTTATAGGAAAGGTGTTGCCACAGTGGCACACATGAGGTGGAAAGGGTACAGTGATGCGAGGTTATCCTTCGCATTACATGACAAGGCGCATTTAATGCGTCTTGCTTAGGTGTCCTCGCTTTATCGGGGACGGGGGAGAGCCCTATATCGTCCGTCGCCGCTCCCTCTCGTGTCGACACGCGCCCTGGCCAGCGGTGCCCACGGTGCCATGTAGGCAGGCAGCTGAGGTGGCGCAGTGGCGGGTCTCCACGAAGATCTGCGTGCCGCCACGCAGGTGCCTGCCCAGCTGGTTGGGTCGGCAGCTGCATGCGAACGGCGGTGGAGGTTTGACTGGCGTGGGCCTGATGGTGGCCCTATGGGTGTTCTTGGCAAGGGCCTTCCCGGGGCCCCGACAAGGGTCTTGCCGTGGCGCCTACTGTCATCCCCGGCAAGGCTCTTGCCGGGGGCCTTGTGGTCCTCCTTGGCTGGGATCCTGCCAAGGATCATCTTCTAAAGTGTGTATCTGATCTTGAATGTCTTCACAAAGATCTGCATGCCACCACGGGGATGTCTCCCGAATCCTTGCCCCATGGGGGAAGTGGACTCAAGGGTGACCCGCTCCGTAGGTGTGGGGCGAGCGGCCACAACAAGGTCTTGCCGGGTTTGCTAAAACCGCCTCCCGGCAAGGATCTTGCCGGGGGAGTCCACTTCATCTCCTTTGCTCTTTGTGGTCTTGGTCTTGGCGTCGTTCTACTTCTCTCGAGCTTCGGTCTTACCTTGGCTCACCTCCCTTGCCTTGCTCAGTGTGGTGGTGCCCGTGGCTTAGACTGCCCGTGCACAGTTATAGGCGTACAAAAAGTGTACCCCTCTTTTTGTACACCGACAGGAGCCCCCGGGCCTGGGCCACACGTAAGCGCAACCGCGTCGTTGGGCTAGGCCCAAAGACGGTGCGCGGGTAGGCGGGGCGGTTTTTACCACGGTAAGTTTCTTCGCGCGCTGCGCTTCCCACGCTTCCCGCGCGTGGCGCGGCGTGGGGAGGTGTGTGTGACATGGGCGGCATGCGTGGGGATGAACTCTGCACGCATGCGTCACGTCGTAGTAAAGGGGGCGGTTCGCGCCTTCCCCATAAACGGAGGGAGGCGTGGAGGCGCGGCCCATTTACTGAACGAGGCCGAGGCATGGTCTTCAAGGCGTCCACTCCCCCACGATCACGGGGTGGGGAGAGGTCGCCTCGCCCGTCGCCTCAGTCCTGCACGCCTGCCACGTAGCTCTCATGCGCTTGGGGTGGCGAATGGTGGAGGCGGGAAACCGGGCCGCCGCGGGGTGGGGCGGCGGGTCGGTCCCAGTTCCCTGCGCCTTCCACGTCTTGATTGGCTAAGCGGGGCGGC
>NC_041387.1:121913471-121927120 GCF_002162155.2 Triticum dicoccoides
GGCGTCCCACATTCCTTCATCTCCTCCTTCCTTCAGCTTCTGCTCCCCCCTTCCATCCGCCATGGAGAGAGGGAATCCTGGTCCTTCA
The DNA here is from genome assembly GCF_002162155.2 of Triticum dicoccoides. Classification (NCBI taxonomy): domain Eukaryota; kingdom Viridiplantae; phylum Streptophyta; class Magnoliopsida; order Poales; family Poaceae; genus Triticum; species Triticum dicoccoides. The sequence continues at coordinate 121,913,560 of NC_041387.1, forward strand.
ACGGTGGCGGCGAGGGTCGCCGCTCGACAACGCGTCCCTCCTTCTCCTGCACCTGCGGCGGCAGAGCCAGCCGCGAGGGGAAGGGGAGGGGGTGAGGCCGGGGCGCTCGGGGAAGAGGAGGACGGGGCGGCGCGCCGGCCTCGCCTCCGCCAGCGGTTCCTCCTCCCATGGAGGGCCACGTTGGGGATGACCCTTGCGAGTTCTTCGTCAGGCTGTGCCGGCCGCCTCGCCGTCACCTTCGTCTCCCGACTCCATTCACGCGGGAGATGGAGCTGGATCCGCCGGAGTCGCTGCGGCTGCACATGAGGGGCTGTGGGATTAGCGGCACACGGGTTCGCGTCGACTTCCCAGCCCCTCACGTGATGTATCTTCGTCGAGGATGGAAGACATTCGCTCATATCCATCGCCTGGCGGAGGGGTTCGCTCTCCATTTTAAGCTAATGGAGGGCGGCCTACTCTCCGTCAAGGTCTTCGGCGATTTTGGAACTCGCATGAAGTGCTGCGTGGAGAGCTCCTCCGACGATGAAGATTCCTCCTCGGGCGAGAGTGACGAGGAGGACAGCGACAACGGCGATGAGGGTGGTAGGCGGCAGGATGACGGGTCCGACTAGGCGTCGGTCCCGTTATCCTGGGGCGATGTTGGCAGCAGCAGCATCTGCACCGAGCCCCCACCAACTCCTCGTGTCCGTCTCCTTGGGTGGCTGGCGTAGGAAGTGCGGGAAGGCGAAGAAGGCGGATGGCGGGCCGTCAGCTCGGAGTACATGGGCATCGACGCCTTCGACGCGTGCTGACGTCCTGCCGCCTTGTCTTTGAGCTCTGCTTCCGGCGCCGCCATCACCATCTAGCCCTTGGACGGCCACCGAGATATTCTCCTGGTGTCTTCTGCCACCCGTAGCTCGCCTAGGCGCCCCTTTTGCCTTCTTTGCCTCCTTGACCTGCCTCCTGAGGAGAGGGACAAGAAAGGGATTACGGGCACCTTATCTCTTTTTAGTTTGTAAGCCTTCGGGCCTTAGCTGAATTTAAAACTTGTAATCCCATCATTCATGTTTTTCATTCCCTATGGGCTGTACCTGAGTGGAATGTTTTTAATGAAAAAGGGATGCTTGCCGGGTCATTTGTTTGTGGGTAGAACCCACAACAAGGAGTAAATCCTTGACATCTTTAAGATAAACATTTCCTTGCCCGGCAACAGGCCTTGCCGTCTCCCCACTTTGCTCGACCTTTCTCACGCCTTTGGCGGAGGCAGGGATGAGGTGGGTTCAGGCTCCTCATTTCGTCCTTTCGCTGCCGCGACTACGACCAAACTTGGCCCCAGGAACGAGCCCTAGGGCCTAGAGTTAGGGGAGCACGGTAGCTTTACGGAAAAACGAGGTTTCACATACCTCAGTCCATAAGGGAATGCATGACAAGGGATGAAGAACTTATCTGAAGCTATAGCCCCCTGCAACTCTGGTTTTGCCGTGGGTGAATCTTTGCTCTTGCAGCCCCCGGCAATACTGGCTTGCCGGGGTCTAGATGCTGGTCTGTCCTTCTCCTCTTTTTCGTCCTCAAGTGATCCGGCAAGGATATCTGTGAGTCCTGCGAACCAAAGAAGTCGAAAGAACGGCAAACAGATGCACACTCAACCTCTAAGCTAGGGGTTAGTCGCCGCTAAGCCCTATCAACCCTAAGCAAGGACGAGACTCGACCTAGCATGCATGCTATAACTTAGGGTGCCAGCGCTTCATTTATTTATGCTCAGGGTCTGCGCCTGGCTTTGTACAAAGGGTTACATGCATCATCGGCAATGCTTGTACAAAAGGTGGCTTGCCGGGAGGCCCGGCAAGCCGCGCCTCACGAGTAAAACTTGCGAAGATGCTCAATGTTCCAGGAGTTACTCACCAGAACGACATCTTCGGTCTCCAGGCGAACTGCGCCGGGCCTGGTGACTCGTATTACCCGATAAGGGCCTTCCCACTTTGGTGTCAACTTGTTGGAATTCTTGGCCGATTGAACGCGCCGAAGGACAAGGTCGCCTTCCTCAAGGCTTCGGGCATGAACCTTGCGGCTATGGTAGCGGCGCAAGGCTTGCTGGTAGCATGCTGCTCTCACAGCCGCCCGAAGACGATCTTCCTCAAGGAGCATTGCGTCATCTTGCCGCAGTTGCTCTTGCTCAAGCTCATCATAAGCGAGCACTCGAGGTGACCCATATATGAGTTCAGTGGGGAGAACTACTTCTGCCCCGTATACTAGGGCAAAGGGTGTCTGGCCGGTGGCTCGATTTGGCGTCGTCCTGATCGACCAAAGAACCGTCGGCAACTCATCAATCCAGCGCCTTCCACTCTTGTGCAGCCTGTAAAGGTCTTGGTCCTTAAGCCTCGCAGTACTTCAGCGTTTGCCCTCTCAGCTTGACCATTGCTTCGTGGGTGAGCAACGGAAGAGAAACAGACTTTGCTGCCGAGGTTTTGGATATATTGCATGAAGGTGCGGCTTGTGAACTACGTGCCATTGTCGGTGATGACCCTGTTGGGTACACCAAAATGTCACACTAGTCCCTTGAAGAACTTGACGGCTGACTGAGCTGTGACCTTCCTCACTGCCTCCACCTCCGGCCACTTTGTGAACTTGTCGATTGCAACGTGCAAGTACTCAAAGCCCCCGACAGCGCGGGGGAAAGGGCCCAGTATGTGAAGCCCCCAGACCGAGAAGGGCCAGGAGAGAGGAATGGTTTGAAGGGCTTGAGCTGGCTGATGAAGCTTCTTTGAATGGAACTGACACGCTTCACACCTGGTGACTAGTGTCGTCGCATCCTGGAGGGCGGTGGGCCAGAAGAAGCCTTGGTGAAATGCCTTGCCGGCAAGGGCCCTTGACCCGATGTGGGATCCACATATGCCTCTGTGTATCTCCGCCAACAGCTCCAGTCCTTCCTCTCGAGGGATACACTTCAATTTCACACTGTTCGACCTCTTTCTGTACAGGACGTCATCGACGAACTGGTACATAGTAGAGCGACGGGCTACTTTTTCCGCTTCTTCCTGCTCCTCAGGAAGTTCCCCTGTTTGGAGCAATCGGATGGTATGCTGCACCCACGCTGGAGCCTGGGGCTCGACGGCGAGGACTAAAGGCATTTCCTCCGCTATAGGAGCGGCTGTCTCGACGGCAAGAGCTTGACGCTCCGCCGGAGCTAGCCGTCCCATGGCGGGCTCAGTGTCCCCGGCAACATCCTTGCCGGCGGCTCCGGGGAGCTCGGCGGGGAAGTACTTGCTGGGCCCTGATTTCCTCCTCTTGTTCTGCTCTATTGATGGATCAACGGATGGCTGAGTTAGCTGAAGCACAAAGGTACCTGGTTCCACAGGTAGCTTGAGGGCAGCGCGTTTTGACAGGTAATCGGCGATATCGTTCTCTGCCCGGGGAACGTATTCAGCCTATATACCGTCGAAACGTTCTTCCAACTTTCTCACTTCATCGACGTAGGCCTTCATCAACGGGCTCTGGTAATCCTTGTTGACTTGCTTGACGACAAGCTGCGAATCGCCCCTGACGATGAGTTTCTTGATTCCGAGGTCCACCGAGATCCTAAGACCGGCAAGCAGCCCTTCGTACTCTGCCATGTTGTTTGTTGACACCTCCATGGGGAAGTGCATCTGGACCACGTACTTGAGGTGCTCTCCGGTGGGCGCGACAAGCAGTACGCCAGCCCCGGCGCCTTGTAAGGAGAAAGCTCCATCAAAGTACAAGATCCAATTGCAACTTGCCTCCTTGCCGGGGAGAGCAGTCTCTTGGGCTTCTTCGTCAGGTGTTGCGGTCCATTCTGCAATGAACTCTGCCGGGAATCGGCTCTGAATCGTTGAGTTTCCCCGTAGTGGGAGGGAAATCGAGGAGCGACTACACGCGTGCCAGGGCTTCTGCTGGCGTTGGTGACAGCGAAACCTGCACGGATCGTGACGCGCTTCGACTTCTGACTATGTCAGAAGGAGCTCTATCATGACCCCGCGGTCGCATGCCATCTTCACCAGCGCCTCGGCGAGCGAGCAGGTCTTCTACATCCCGGGAGTGGCGCTCGAGGCTCCTCCCGCGGCGACGCCCGGGGTCTTCTGCGTGATTACGCCGTTCGTCGCTCGCCGCTTGAGAGGAGCGTGCCGTCGGCGCCGGCGTGGGAGTCTTGGAAGCCCTCGCATCGCCTTCGGGCGGGGTGGCAGCGATCTTGGAAGGCCCCGCGCCACCCGTGGAGGGCCTGGCTCCGTCGTTGGATTTGGCGGCGTGCGGCCCGTTACCAGGCGCACGAACATCGCCGCCTCCCAAACTCCGGCTGCTGGGACGGTGTTGGTGTTCGCGAACGGCGCCTCGGGTCCTTTCTGCGGCTGGTCCGCTGCTCGCCCGCGTCGGGACGGGATGTCCGGCTTCCGACGGGCCAACCGCCACCTTCGTCTTCTTCTTGGGCGCCATGACGATTAAGAAGCGTCGAATTAACTGCTAAAGCCGATTCTCACAACTGCACCCCCTACCTGGCGCGCCAAAGATGTCGGTGGGAACGACACCTATGGGATCACAAGAATCCCTACTACGGTTGCGGGGCGCGGGGTCGTGAGAAGAGCAGATCGAACAGATAGCACACGGTTCGTTTATCCAGGTTCGGGCCGCGAGGATGCGTAAAACCCTACTCCTGCTTTGGTGGATTGTATATCTGTGTTCTTGAGCTAGCTATGGGGCGTGAGGAGCTCCAAAAAGCCGAATCCTCCTCCTCCTCCTAGTCGCCTCGGGCCTCCTTTTATAGGAAAGGGGTTGCCACAGTGGCACACAGGAGGTGGAAAGGGTACAGTGATGCGAGGTTATCCTTCGCATTACATGACAAGGCGCATTTAATGCGTCTTGCTTAGGTGTCCTCGCTTTATCGGGGACGGGGGAGAGCCCTATATCGTCCGTCGCCGCTCCCTCTCGTGTCGACACGCGCCCTGGCCAGCGGTGCCCGCGGTGCCATGTAGGCAGGCAGGCAGCTGAGGTGGCGTAGTGGCGGGTCTCCACGAAGATCTGCATGCCGCCACACAGGTGCCTGCCCAGCTGGTTGGGTCGGCAGCTGCATGCGAACGGCAATGGAGGTTTGACTGGCATGGGCCTGATGGTGGCCCTACGGGTGTTCTTGGCAAGGGCCTTGCCGGGGCCCCGGCAAGGGTCTTGCCATGGCGCCTGCTGTCATCCCCGGCAAGGCTCTTGCCGGGGGCCTTGTGGTCCTCCTTGGCTGGGATCCCGCCATGGATCATCTTCTAAAGTGTGTATCTCATCTTGAATGTCTTCACAAAGATCTGCATGCCACCATGGGGATGTCTCCCGAATCCTTGCCCCATGGGGGCAGTGGACTCAAGGGTGACCCACTTCGTAGGTGTGGGGCGAGCGGCCACGACAAGGGTCTTGCCGGGTTTGCTAAAACCGCCTCCCGGCAAGGATCTTGCCGGGGGAGTCCGCTTCGTCTCCTTTGCTCTTTGTGGTCTTGGTCTTGGAGTCGTTCTACTTCTCTTGAGCTTCGGTCTTACCTTGGCTCACCTCCCTTGCCTTGCTCAGTGTGGTGGTGCCCGTGGCTCAGACTGCCCGTGCAAAGTTATAGGGGTACAAAAAGTGTACCCCTCTTTTTGTACACCGTCAGACACCAAACGGGCGCCCGACATGCCGGCCACGTGCCTACCGCAACACAGCCCACCCCTCGGTCAGCGCTGTGCATGGCCCCCGGCATACTACAAACACCAGAAACTACTTGCAACTCCTCGACAGAGGACAACGGTGATTAAGAAGCCAAGAGAGTCAATTAAGGATCCCAATGTGTGGTAGTACCTGTTTCATGGATCACAAACATAGAACTTAGTTCCTGAGGACGGCTTCAATGAGACAACCCACCATGTACTCCTACATGGCCTCTCACCGCTACCTTTACCAAAATCGTGTTCACACACTTTGCTCACACATAGTAGGACATGTTTACACACCTCCGATTCACCCCCGATGAATCAGACCTGACACAACTCTAAGCAATAGCAGGCACGACAAACAAGCATGAATGAGTAGGCACATCAGGGCTCAAACAACTCCTACTCATGCTAGTGGGTTTCATCTATTTACTGTGGCAATGACAGGTCATGCAGAGGATAAGGGGTTCAACTATCGCAGCAAGTAACAGATGAATCGTTGTTGTCCTAATGCAGTAAAAGAGAGCAGGAGCGAGAGGGTGGGGTTGTATCAGAATGAACAAGGGGGTTTTTCTTGCCTGGCACTTCTGAAGATAATATAGTTCTTCATCGGTGTCATCGATCACGGCGTCGAGGCAACGTCTACTGAGAGGGGAGAAATACCGGCAACAGAGAAAGAAACACAATCAATGCAATGCACAATATGATGCATGCTATGACATGGCAATATGCAAGCTAGAACAGATTGGAATGAGTCCATTTGAACCAAAGATTCAAATGCAAACCCATATCATGAAGTCATATTAGTGCAATAACTTGTTTCACCTAAACAGCAAGGTTAAAGTGTTCTAACATGCATGAAACCAATAAAGATGGATAAATTGAATTTTTCTGATAATTTTTCATATATAACTTATCTTATTTGGAGTTATAGATAATTTTCTATGCATTTTAGAAGTTTTGGGCATTTTCTGGAATTTTCTGAATTAAATTAAATCCAGAAAATAGCTTATTGCGTCAGCATGACATAAGCCTGCGGTCAGCAGGTCAACTGGTCGGCCAGGTCAAACCTGACCGGTGGGACCAACGTGTCAGTGTCATTAGTCTAACTAGTTTTTAGTTAGTCCTAATCCTAATTTAATTAGCAGGCGGGTCCCATTTGTCATAGACCCAGAGGGGTCAAACTGGGCCCACCTAGGGTTAACTCGGTCAGCGGGGTCAAACCTGCCGGCGTTAAGCCGCCGGCGAGGTCAGCGGCGGCCGCGGGCTTCAGAAAAGCTCCACAGAGCACGGTTGGATGCGCTAGAGGCAGCTCTAGGACGCTGGCGGCGCGGCGCGTCGGATGGTGGTGGTCTCCGGGCCTAGAATAGCCTGTAGCGTCGCCGGCGACGACCACAGCGGCGGCCGGAGCTCGAGCGAGCTCGGGGTCGAGGCTACGGCGTGCAAAAGGACAAAATAAAGCTCCCGTGAGGCTCTACGTGTTGCCGCGAAGCGTTTGGACGCACTGGCATGACCAAATGGTCGCTGGAGCTACGCCGGCGACAAGCTCGGGCGGTGGTGGTTCTCGATCTCGATGAACGCGATGGCTAGAGGACGGGGAAGATGCAGGAAAGAGAGGGGAAATGCGGTGGAGCTCACTGGGAGGTCGTTGAGAAGCTCAGCGTGCTTGGGGGCGGCTCCATGACGATGAATCGGTCGACGGCGGCCGTCGGTGCAGAGGACGAAGATGGCATCGATGAGGGCGCCCCAGGGCGTCCGGTGTCATGTGGCTCGGCGGGGCGGACGAGGACGTCGTTTCGGAGCTCGGGGTTGTGTCGGAGAGGTTCAGGGATTGCTGTGGCGGCGGTGGCAGCGAGCGCGGCGGCGATGGCGTTCGGTGGTTGCGTGCGAGAGAGACAGAGGAGGGGAGAGGAGGAGTGGATAGGCCAGAGGAGTCGGGGGGTTGCGTGGCTTCTCCAGCCAGCCCCCAGCGTCGGCGGAAGCAGGAGGTGGCACTAGTAGAAAAAGGGTCAAACGTGAAGCACATTAGTGCCGGTTTGTTTTTGAGCCGGCATAAATGTATACATTAGTGCCGGTTCCCACGGCTAGCCGGGCCGCTCTCATTAGAACCGGTTCGGGGCTAACCTTTAGCACCGGTTCGTGCCACGAACCGGTACTAATGAGAGTGGTGGCAGGATGTTGTCAGTCTGGGCCCCCTCCAGCGCCTTTAGTACCGGTTCTTGGCACGAACCGGTACTAAAGGTCGTCCTACATAAACCCTTCGTCCACCCGAGCTCGCTCTGTTCTTCCCCTTTCCCCTCTCCTCTCTGTTCTTCCCCTCTTCCTCTCGAGCTCATCACACATTTTGCCCAAAATTTGTCAAGATTTGAAGGCCCCCATCCATTCAAATGATCACAAAGGTTAGCAACTTTGTCCTTTCGTCTCTCATTGCTAGATTAGCTCTTGCAATGCTTTATATAAGTATTAATTTGTGAGTTTAGTAATTTGGGAGGAAATATATATATGTGCTAGTATTTGATTTATATGCAATCTGAGGTCAAAAATAACACTTAGTTTGCATATGTAGGTGTGGTTTACTTAGTGCCTTCTAAATCTCCGTCGTAACCACCGTCGATCGCCCGCACCGTCCCATCGCCGGCACCACCTTGTGGTGAGCCTCTTGTTCATGAAATTTTATATAAAAAATTGATGTTTGTGTGATTTGGATATATAGTTACTCGTATAATAATTATCTTACCCGTACGTTGTTTGTTATACATAGTGCCATGGTTTTGATATCCGTCCCCATCGGCCCTCGTCCTTGTTATGATTCGGATGTGTTATATTCTCTTTTAAAACTATTTATTGCATTTCGTGTTTATGACAAATTATGCCCATCAAGTTGACATAGATATTTTTATCTAGGAGGTATGTGAACCGGAAATTCCAACCGACCCTATTGTCGAGAGGTTAAATTTAGTTGAAAGAGAAAACGAGTACTTGAAAGAAAAATTGAAAAGAATTGAGGGGGAGAAGATGGAATTGGAGTTGCATGTTGCCGATGTCGTCGATGATCACAAGATCAAGATGGAGAAAATGCGCTTGAAGATTAGACAGATTAGAAAATATGCCATCGATAGTGAGGCTTGGTATCATTATGCTGTTGGATCAATTGTTACGTTAGTTGCGATCTTGATCGCATTTGTTGTTGCATTTAAATGCTTTAGCTAGAGAGTTATTTGTTTGTTGCATTTAAGTGTTGTATGAACTTTATGTATGAACTTGTATTAATTTGGTCTATTCGGTGTTGTGTAATGAAGATGAGCCGGCAATGGATGTACGATGACCGATGCTCTCCCCAGTTCGTTGAGGGTGTGCATACTTTTCTGCTTGCGGCTGAGGCAAACAAGCAGGCGGATGGTTTTATGCCTTGTCCATGTGCTGGCTGTAAGAATGGTCGCAATAACTCTACGTCAAGAACCATTCACGTCCACCTGAGTCCGGTTTCATGCCCCACTATAATGTTTGGACCAAGCACGGAGAAAGAGGGGTTATGATGGAAGACAATGAAGAAGAAGAGGACGACGACAACTATCCTGGCCATGGGTTCCCTGAATACGATGATACAACAATGGGGGAAGAAGCTGAGCCGGTAATGCGGGAAGAAGCTGAGCCGGCAATGCGGGAAGAAGCTGAAGAAGAGGCATCAGATGAGCCCATTGATGATCTAGATCGGGCCATTGCCGATGCAAAGAGAAACTGCGCAAGTGATTTGGAGAAGAAGAAGTTGCAGCGCATGTTAGAGGATCACAAAAAATTGTTGTACCCGAATTGCATAGGTGACAAGAAAAAGCTGGGCACCACACTGGAATTGCTGCAATGGAAGGCAGAGAATGGTGTATCTGACAAGGGATTTGGAAAGTTGCTGGTAATGATAAAGGATATGCTTCCAAAGGACAACGAATTTCCCGAGAGTATGTACGAAGCAAAGAAGGCTGTCTGCCCTCTAGGGTTAGAGGTGCAGAAGATACATGCATGCCCTAATGATTGCATCCTCTACCGCGGTGAGTACGAGGATTTGAACGCTTGCCCGGTATGTGGTGCATTGCGCTATAAGATCAGTCGCGATGAGCCTGATGTCGAGGGCGAGCGCCCCAGGAAGAAGATTCCTGCCAAGGTGATGTGGTATTCTCCTATAATACCACGGTTGAAACGTTTGTTCCAAAACAAAGAGCATGCCAAGGCGACGCGATGGCACAGAGAAGACCGTAAGAAAGACGGAAAGTTGAGAGTACCCGCTGACGGGTCGCAGTGGAGAAAAATCGAAAGAAAGTACAAGAAGGAGTTTGCAGATGATGCAAGGAGCGTATGGTTTGGTCTAAGCGCAGATGGCATTAATCCTTTTGGGGAGCAGAGCAGCAACCATAGCACCTGGCCTGTGACTCTATGTTTGTATAACCTTCCTCCTTGGTTGTGCATGAAGCGGAAGTTCATTATGATGCCAGTGCTCATCCAAGGCCCTAAGCAACCCGGCAACGACATTGATGTGTACCTAAGGCCATTAGTTGAAGAACTCTTACAATTGTGGAATGGAACAGGTGTACGTGCGTGGGATGAGCACATGGGGGAAGAATTTGACCTAAAGGCGTTGCTGTTCGTGACCATCAATGATTGGCCTGCTCTCAGTAACCTTTCAGGACAGACAAACAAGGGATACCGCGGATGCACGCACTGTTTGGATGATACCGACAGTATATATTTGAATAGTTGTAGGAAGAATGTGTACCTGGGACATCGTCGATTTCTTCCGAGCAGGCATCCCGTAAGAAAGAAAGGCAAGCATTTCAAAGGTGAGGCGGATCACCGCACGAAGCCTCGCCACCGTACTGGTGCTGATGTACATGATATGGTCAAGGATTTGAAGGTGATATTTGGAAAGGGTCCTGGCGGACAACCTGTTCCGAAGGACGCTGACGGACGCGCACCCATGTGAAAGAAGAAATCTATATTTTGGGACCTGCCATATTGGAAAGACCTAGAGGTCCGCTCCGCAATTGACCTGATGCACGTGACGAAGAATCTTTGCGTGACCCTGCTTGGCTTCTTGGGCGTGTATGGGAAGACAAAAGATACACCTAAGGCACGGGAGGACCAGCAACGTATGCACGAAGAAGACGGCATACATCAGGGTCATGCAAGCTACACTCTTACCAAAGAAGAGAAGGAAATCTTCTTTGAATGCCTGCTCAGTATTAAGGTACCGTCTGGCTTCTCGTCGAATATAAAGGGAATAATAAACATGGTAGAGAAAAAGTTCCAGAACCTAAAGTCTCATGACTGCCACGTGATTATGACGCAACTGCTTCCGGTTGCATTGAGGGGGCTTCTACCGGAAAACGTTCGATTAGCCATTGTGAAGCTATGTGCATTTCTCAATGCAATCTCTCAGAAGGTAATCGATCCAGAAATCATACAAAGGTTACAGAATGATTTGGTGCAATGTCTTGTTAGTTTCGGGTTGGTGTTCCCACCATCCTTCTTCAACATCATGACGCACGTCCTAGTTCACCTATGCGAAGAGATTAACATTTTGGGTCCTGTATTTCTACACAATATGTTCCCCTTTGAGAGGTTCATGGGAGTCTTAAATAAATATGTTCATAACCGTGCTAGGCCAGAAGGAAGCATCTCCAAGGGCCATCAAAATGAGGAGGTCATTGAGTTTTGTATTGACTTTATTCCTGACCTTAAGCCGATTGGTGTTCCTGAATCGCGGCATAAGGGCAGACTGGATGGAAAAGGCACGCTAGGAGGGGAACAAATAATATGTATGGACGGACATTCTCTCACTGAAGCACACTACACAGTTCTACAGAATTCCGCCTTGGTGGCTCCGTATATGGATGAACACAAGAATTTGCTACGCTCCAAACACCCGGAGCGGTCTGATGACTGGATTACACGTGAACAAACCAGGAGTTTCGCTAGCTGGTTGCAGACACGTACCATGCATGACACCTCTATTGAAGATGACCTGTACTTGCTATCCCAATTACCATCTTCGAATATAATGACTTTCAAAGGGTACGAGATAAATGGTAATACATTTTACACGATCGCCCAAGATAAGAAGAGCACCAACCAAAACAGTGGTGTCCGCTTTGATGCAGAAACCAAGACGGGAAAGGAAACATATTATGGTTATATACAGGACATATGGGAACTTGACTATCGACGTGGTTTAAAGGTCCCTTTGTTTCGGTGCAAATGGGTTAATATGACACGAGGCGGGGTAACGGAAGACCCGCAGTACGGAATGACAACAGTGGATCTCAACAATCTTGCGTATGCAGACGAACCATTCGTCCTAGCCAATGATGTGGCACAGGTTTTCTATGTGAAGGACATGTCTACCAAGCCAAGAAAAAGAAAAGATAAGGAAGCGAATGCATCGTACGATGAGCCAAAGCGGCACATAGTTCTTTCTAGGAAGAAAACATCGTGGGAGTGGATGACAAGACAGACAAGTCAGAAGATTATGAAAAGTTTGATGAAATTGCTCCATTCACAGTGAATATTGACCCGAGCATCCCGTTAAATGATGAAGATTTTCCATGGTTACGGCGCAAAGGGACACACGCGAAGAAAAAGTTTCACACCCAAAGATCTGGGATGTGATCGGCTTCACTATCTTCACTTTCTTCTGTGTTTCACACCCAGGAGGGAATGTTTGTAATATTTAGGGTAGTTATGTGTTTTGGCATTTGAAACGCGAAGAAATTTTATGTGCAAACAAATTCTTTTCATGCATTTACTGATTTTTTTCCAGCTAAATGACCCCGAAATTGAAAAGCATTTCAAATGAACTCAGAAAAGGTTGAAAGTTGGCATGGTATCATAATTTCATACAAATAGCATGTGCAAGAAAGTAGAGAGGGTTACGGCAAAAACTGGATGCACTTCGTGTACAAAATGGACAATCTCTTTTGAAGTATCAGGGTTTCCGACGAAAACTGAACCGTTACAAAGGCATTTCATTTTTTAAATAACCTAAGCATTACTAAATTGAATATAATGATAAAACACACTAATATTAAACATAAGAAAAAAGAATTACTGAAAAAACTTTTTTCAAAGTTAAGTTATTCACAAACTAGTGATTCACACAAATTTCAAATAATTCAAAATTTAAACTATTCAAATTTGAAATCTACCGGCACTAACAGAAAGTTTGTAATTTTTTGTACCTAAAGCAAAAATATTCACAAAGAAACTCTAAATACAGCAAAAAACAACTCAAGAATAAATAAAACAAAAATAAATAAAGCGAAAAAAATTAAGAAAAAAAGCCCGCCTACTGGGCCAAAGCGGCCTGCATACGACTAGAAACACAACCTTTTGTTGGGCCAGGATGCAGGCCCAGTAGGCCCACTGGGCGAAGAGGACAGGTAGGCCCAGTAGGCCTGGTTAGGAGAGGAGCTCGAGAGAGCTACCGCACTGGGGCTTATAAACCAGTGCGGTAGCCCCTCGACTAGCGAGGTGGGACTAAACTTGCGCACCGCCTGGAGCCAGCGCACCCCCTTTAGTACCGGGTCGTGGCTCCAACCGGTACTAAAGACCCCCCCTTTAGTACCGTTTGGTGCCACGACCCGGTACTAAAGGGGGTGCGGTTCCCGCCGCTTGGCCTGGCCAAAACAGGCCTTTAGTACCGGTTGGTGGCTCCAACCGGTACTAAAGGTGCCTTCTATATAGACAACACTTACGAAAATTTCATTCTCCCTCTGTTTCATCCTCTGTTTCCGTCGTCTCCGTCGCCGTCGCCGCCCCCGTCCCCGTCGCCGCCCTAGTCTCCGTCGCCGCCCCCGTCCCCGTCGCCGCCCCCGTCCACGTCGCCGCACTCGTCTCCGTCGCCGCCCAGGGGCCGTCCC
>NC_041387.1:121927544-121932914 GCF_002162155.2 Triticum dicoccoides
CGCCGTCGCCTCGCCGTCGCCGTCGCCCCGTTGTGAGCTCTCCCCCTCTAACCCCTCTCCCTCGCCCTCGGCGGCCACCATGGGCGCCGCCCCTCCCCGAGCCCATACACACACACACAAGCATGCATGATGAACACACACACGTACATATGTATGAATTAATGCATGCATATATTAGTATATACGTATTTTGTATGTTTAATTAGATTAGATTATTTAGATTATTATTTTTTCACTATTATATATGTATGAATGCATGTTAGATGGATATAATTAGTGTTTAATTAGTATGGATTTTTTTATATAATGTTGTTTTTCAGTTTTTTAATGGATGTATAGAAGTTGTGTTTTCTGTTTTTAGTGTTAGATGCTTAATTAGTATGAAATAGTATATAGATTTTTGACATATGCAATGATAGCATAATTAGTGTTATATAGAAATGTTAGAAATTTTAGTTATCAAAATCCAATCATTAAAAAATGTTACTTTTTGCGGGCATATAGCTAGTATTTGTTCTCGACGATGCCCGGCCTGCATCCTCGCCGTCAACCCGTCCGCGACGACGTCCGGCTGACCCATGTCAGGAACTGGGCTCCACCGGGCTGGCACTGGGAGGTGCTGCCTGGAGGGGCACGCCGCTTGATGAGGAACCCGGCCCCGGGTCCCGTCGTCGACCCTGATTTCGTTTGGTGGCGTTCACGTGGGCCAGTTTCGGTGCGGAGGGACCCGGCCCCGCCGGAGGTGGTACGTCGCCCTGTCAGGGAGGAGGACAAGCACGTCCATCGCTACATGGTTGCGTTAGAGGGCGGCAGGTTCTCCAATACCTAGCAGTTTCTTCAGGGATCTCACTTCAGCTATGATCCTGTGAGGGTTCCTTCTCTTTGGGTGTCCACCGCCCGCGCCGCAGGAACCGCGAGTGTCCTAGATTCTTCTGTAGTATTCGATCTTTATTAGCTACCTAGCCAGTGATGTACTATTCAATATTATATATTATTCGAGACGATGTATTCAAGATTATATCTATTATTCTAGACGATGTATGCGAGATTATATCTATTATTCGAGACGATGTAATTTGAATACTAAATTGTTTTATATTTCTTTTGGATTAGTTAAATAAAAGCTATGGCAGACAATACCGACAGAGAGGGAGAACAGACCATGTTCGATATGATACGCGGGCCAGATGATGATCAGAATGAAGAAGATTATGACGGCTCCGAATTTCTAAACAACACTAGAGAGGGTGATATGATATTCGATCGCGACGACCGAATTGATGTAGTCATGAACTACGATTATGACGATGACGAAGAACATGTTGATCCTGAAACAACAAAGACCGGCGAGGTATATATATTTATATAAGCAGACATCTGGTGATCATCACATGTTTTAAATGACTTGAAGATATATTAACGAATCGATCTTTGTTCTTTCTGCCATCCGGATCGAGCAAATCTTCAGGCAAAAGGACGAAACGAGGCCCGAACAAAAAGTTGAAGCAGGGCGTAAAGTACAATATCGAGGCAGTCAGACCTAATGGCGAACCATTAGCGCCTATGAAGATTGCGGACAAGTTCGTTCGTCAGTGCGGAGTTCTTGTGAAGGACCAACTCCCGATCAAACTTCAAGAATGGAGAGAGCCAGCAAAGCCACGTCCAGAAGTTACTTTTGTCGACAAGAATCAAAAAGATCTGCTTTGGGATACTCTCATGGAACATTTCACCCTACCAGATCATTTCACAGAAGCAGATGTGCAGAAAGTCAAGGACGCTGCTCTTAGGAAGATGGCGGTTGCATTCAAGAACCACAAGAATCGTGAATGGAACAAGTACGTCAAGGGAGGAAGGAAGACTCCAGTATTCGAGGGAACACTAGAGAACCAACGTGCTCATTGGGACGATTTCGTGAAATTCAAGGATTCGGAATTAGCTAAGGAACGGTCGAGAATAAACAAGAAGAATGCCGAAAAAAGGATAAGTTCCATAAGCTGGGGCCAGGTGGCTATGCGGTGGCAATGCCTAAGTGGGATAAGTCTGAGAAAGAGATGGAGAATGCATGTGTCACTCCGGTTACTAAGAGCTGGCCCCCCAGGTGCAGGACTTGGTTCTATGCGCATGGGGGGGAGATTGGACCCGAAGACAGGCAATGTTTCGACGAAGGCAAGTCTGAAGGGAGCCGACGATGCGATACTTGTTGCAATAGAAGAGGCACGATCGGGGGTGTTCCAGCCCAACAGAGAGAACGACGAGCTTATGCGTGCCCTGGGAAATCCTGAACACCCGGGAAGAACACGAGGCAAGGGTGCTATTCCGTGGTATGAGGGGTTTTCAGACTGGAACACCGACTACAGAACCCGTGCGAGAAAGAAGATTGCGGAGGAGAAGAAGAGGAAGATGGAGGAGGAGCAGAGGAAGCGGGACTATGAACGCCTTCAAGGCCTAGAAGCAAGTCAAGCGGAATTGGCAGTCAAATTCCAGCGGCAGCAGGAGCAGATCGACTGACTTACCCAGCAAAGGGGGTCTCACCAGCTGCAGCAGCTAGCGGATGATCCAGCATTGGATAGCACCGCCCCATCCATGCCGAGAAGCAGCGTGGGTTCCGCCCCGGACGACGCAATGCTGGGTAGATACCCCGTGGATGACATCACGGAGAACACTAACTGCGAGCTACACGCCAAAAGGAAGAACATATCCATGAAGGTGGCGGATGGCGTTGCTTTTACAAATGCCCCCGAGGCAACCTTCCATTGCAACCCGATTCCAGCGGGCTATGCTCGTGTCTTGGTTGATGAGGTGGTGGACCCACCATCGGAGCTACAGCTTGACATTCCTGGAGGTGACGACGAGCACTTTCTCGGAGAGGCCAAACATCGTATCATCCTATGGAAAAAGGATTGCATCATCTTTCGAAGGCCACCGACACCGCGTCAGCCGACTCCTCGTCAAAGTCCGCCACTGAGTCAGCAGACTCCCGCTCCTGCAAGTCCACCAAGTCCGGCAAAGTGTCAGGCCACTCCTCCTCCAAGTCCGGCAAATTGTCAGGCCACTCCTCCTCCTCCAAGTCCGCCACAGCGTCAGACGTCCACTCCTCCTCCAAGTCCGGCACAACCTCAGGCCACTCCTCCTCCAAGTCCGGCACAGCTTCAGGCCACTCCTCCTCATCCAACTCAGCCCCGTCAGCCGTCTCCACCGCCTCAGCAATCGCAGAAGAGACACCCCGCAGCTATGGTGCGTAGCGGTACGAGTCGAGGTAGTACAGGAAGTACAGGCGGAGGCAAGCGATATAAATATGGTCCAAGCCTCACGCCTCTTCCGCAGAGGGCTTATGACAGGTCCGAGGAGGAAATCACAGCCATATCGAAGGCCGAGGTGGAAGCCCATTTTGCACCGAAACCGCCACCGCCGCCAAGGGAGAAAGTGCCTGAGGAAACGATTGACCACTTCATTCGTATGGCTCAACCACCAGCTCCCAAGCCTGTTGACACAGACTATGAGCGCCACATCAGGAAGTTAAATCGAGCACGTCTACATAAGGAGGCGAGCTCGGGATCGAGCAAACAAGAAGCAACTGTCAAAAAATGCGGGAAAACCATTCCCCAGCTGGGAGAACAGGCGGCGCAATCGATCCCCTCGCTTGTTGTGCCAACAACACGTGACAGTACGCGCGCCCAATATTATTGTGGGCAAACAGTTTACGTTCCCGAGGTGGGCAATGTGGTAATAACGGAGGAGCATATAATGCAGGTTGAAGTTCTCAACATCACTGTTGGACAACTCCTCGAGATCGAGCCCATGCCTGTGCTTAGGGAGGATGAAATAAAACGGAAATATGTCCGGGGCCAACCTTTGGTCAAGCCAGACAAGGTCAAGAACCTCCCAACGAGAATGTATGAATTGCATCAATGGTACGTGAACATTACCAAGATTTCAGATCGATTGTCCCTCATGGTGAATGTCAAGGAGGAGCATTACTTCCATGAGAAAGCTCTGTCCGTTGAGTATTCTGAACTGTTTTAGTTATACAATCAAGACGCACTCGACAAATCTATCGTCAGTTGCTATTGTCTGTAAGTGATTTCTTTCTATAATTTAAGTCTCAAGCTAGCTGTAGTGATCCTTTTGATCAATCATTACCTATAATTATCCTCACTATATTCTTTTCTGTGGTATTATGCAGGATGAAGATGTATGAAATGAGAAAAGGTGGACGCTTTGGCATTGTGTTCATTGACCCAAACACCGTTAATGAATACACATGGCAATCCATATCATCAAAAGAACGTAGAGGACAACATGCTAGAGTTCTTGAAGCGCCTCAAATACAATGAAGATATAGTACTTCCTTACAACTTCCAGTGAGTTACACTGTCTTGTACTACAAATTCTCTGTTTTTGCTTACTAGCTAGCTACATGTTTTTGCTTACATATGCCCGCTTAATTAAGACATGCAAACGTGTGTGCATGCAGATTTCACTGGATCTTGTGTATCATTAAAGTTGACGCCGAAACAGTTGAAATACTGGACTCACTACTCAAAGCAAAAACTGACTATAACATCTTGTTTGGGATAGTCAACAAGTAATTTCAATCATTATTAACTATATATCTCGGCCTATTTAGTTCGTCATTTCATGATATGAACTACTTAATAACCCCTTTATTCATTTTCTTTGTCGGCGGGCAGGGCTTGGGCAAGGTTCATCAGCGTCACGGAAGGCGAATGGAAAAAAAAGCTTAAATGGTTTCGACCCAAGGTAAGTAATTAAGTAGTACTAGCTAGCTAGCTAGCTGCCATCTCTTTAATTATCATGCTTGATTAATTATTATCTGATCAAATTCCATTCTCATAAAGGCCCTGAAGCAGGCACAGGGGACTGATCTGTGTGCATTCTGCGTTTGCGAGAACATTCGCATGATGGCGTCCGAAAGGAGCAGATCTCAAAGACAGGAATGGGTACGCTTGTCAGAACACTATTCACAATTTTTACACCATTATCGATATCTAGTCACACAACTAATACACATGCATATTGATCTCCTTCTTAACAGTTCAAAGAGGTGCGGGAGAAGCTCCTAGAAACGAAGCGCGTAGAAGCACTTCAAGAGCAAATAGCGGGATTTTTGCTCGACCAGGTCATAAATCCGAAGGGGGAATACTATTACCCGCTACCGCCCCCATGAAAACCACTTCCAATTGTCATCGTGCTCCGAAGGCACCAATTAGGCTAATGCCACTGGCTCCGAAGGCAACATGCATATGTAGGAGAAATTGTATATAGCTATACATGTGTGTATGTGTGAATTAATTAATATGGTGGTTTGTGAGACATTGATGATATATATATGCATGATTGGTTCTACTA
>NC_041387.1:121933184-121977048 GCF_002162155.2 Triticum dicoccoides
TATATATATATATATATATATATATATATATATATATATATATATATATATATATATATATATATATGCATAACGTGTACAATGTGTAGTATCGTAAAATACCAGCAAACAAAAAAGAATTAAAATGGAAACACAAAATTAAATGAAAAAGAAATCATAAAACTAAAACCCCCCCAAACCTTATAGTACCGGTTGGTCTTACCAACCGGTACTAAAGGGCTCCAGGCCCCCGGAGCTGGCTCGTGCCACGTGGTTGCCCTTTAGCACCGGTTCATGCTGAACCGATACTAAAGGAGGGGGGGTTTAGTGCCCACACTTTAGTGCCGGTTATGGAACCGGCACTAAAGGGCCTTACGAACCGGTGCTATTGCCCGGTTCTACACTAGTGTGGCTCGGGCGCGTGCCGGCGAGCGGCGGCCTCGCGCCTCTCGTCCTTCTGGCGAGAGGTTGGTGGTGAATGGCACGGCCAGTGGGCCGGGCTGGCTTTGGCCAGTAGGCCGCTACAGTGGTGGGTTGCACGGTAAGGTTTCCTCTCTCTCTCTCTCTCTTCCATTTCTTTGTTCTATTTCTGTAATTGTTTTGTATTTGGTTTGCTAACCAAATATTTTTGTAGCTTCTGAGATTTATTGTAGAAGCAATATGGATTATTCTAAAGCTCCACAAAATGTTTCAGAATATTTGGAGCTACCAAATATTTTATAGGAATTAATAGCTCCAAATCAAATACAATATGAGTTAATTCAGAGAGCATAAATGCCTTGGAAAAATGTGCATGACCTCTGGTAAAGGTTTTAACCTTTTTACATAAATAATGAACATTTTTGAAGGGCATTTTGGGTTCATTGAAAATATTTTTATTTTGATCCTAATTGCATTCCATTTGGTGCTAGGGTTTGTCATCCAGATTTCAAATTCCATATAAAAATTAGACATGATGCATGGATGCAAAAGCTAGCCTAGAGCACTACCATACTAGGGATGTGACAACTCACCCCCACTAAACAAGATTCTCGTCCCAAGATTCATGACGTGAGGTAAGAAGATAGAGGGGACACAAACTATCACAATCCAGGTTGCACTTCATAAGAACGTTGATTCCTTGCTTCATGTTGATCTTGATATCTTGCTCTCGAGATCTTCACTCAACTCAATGACGACGAAAGGATATTCCACAGGAAACGATCTCCTCAGAGATCGAGCAATTCACGATGATCATTTGAAGGGGTTCAGGGAAATGGCATACTCAGTTCGGAAAGGAAACTATGGTTATAGAACAACTCGGCAAATGGGAGGCACATCCCAATTGATATCGAGGATATAACCTAGTGACTGAGTGTGCTCTCAAGAGCTTGAGCATTTCCATACTCATCAAGGTCTTACCAACATCCGTGCCGAGGATCCTGGCAACACATCTTACTACCATGATGAATAGTGATGGACAATGCAGATGCAAAGGAAGACAACACTTTCTCATATTTCACCTTAGCGAGGCCAAGGGAACGAAATCTGGATGATCGACCGAGAGACATTTAGCACTCCGCTTCTAATGTTCTCCTTGATGTTCTACATACCACAGTCATACATAAAGCATTAACGTGGCCATCAAGTATAGGTCGGACTTCGGGAAGACAAAGGATCCATAAGGAACAACTTCTAGAATAAGCCGCATGAAATCCTCATGGAGAGAATGATCAAATTGCTTGGTCAAGATACTACGATAATAGATCTTCCGGCTAGGTGTGTCGGCCAGAGCATCAACCTTGTCGGGACCTATATCATAGATCTTGGAAAAGTTCCAACCATCATATCTGCCTGAGATTCAGATCTGGTTGGGAACAGAATATTCCAGAGAGCATGTCTGGAAAAGAAAATTAGCAACACAAACCGACGAGATGGAGTTGCGAGATTCTCGGGAATGAACTAAGATAGCAAGCTCCAAAACAAGAGCTCGTTCTGCTACATATATGTGAACACACTGTCCCAGACAAGCATGACCATGTAGTAGTCTTATAATAAAACGCTACCGAGTTCAGGTGGGGAACCATCATCGAGGATAACGGAATCTGGTACAAATCTGTCTGGTACCTTCAGGACTAGCACTTAGAACCTATTATCCTTGAACAAATCAATCAGTGGCTTGGTGTGCTAGGAAATACATATGGGCTGAAGGTTGCAAGTCTTCAAACCATAGAATACTTTGCACATATGCATGACTGACTTGGGATGGTTCTGAAGGAAGCAAAAACAAGCTTTCTCAAATTCACGGCGGCAACTTTCATCAAATGCACGTGAATTAGAGGAAGTCACTCCTTTCATCCAACATATGCTTCATGAACGGGGCATGAAGACAATGCTTATAAAAGTTTCCAACACTAGCTTGATGTTCAACATGAATCAAGGAGGAGACAAGATGCTGTTGATGGGCTCAATAGCAACTCATCGGAATTTCCATATCACTGGACTTCCACCATCATGTGAGCACAGTGATAGTATTGGTCAGACCAAAAGATGTAATGGTGTATGCTCAAGGGATCAACCACGAGTAAGACAACATTACGAACATCATTGGTTCTGATTTAACTTGACGATAGCCCATACTCAAGTCAAAGTTTTGACAAGACAATAGATCCAACAACTGATCACGAGGACCAATCGATGGAGATATCATCTTTCTTCAACACACACACCAAAGATATCCCTTAGAGATGAACTAGGTCAGGTAAGCTTTTATCTTCCAACTCTCCAAGTTGTTGTTTAGCTTAACCAACTAGCTCAGGGTATTCAACACAGATTCTTGGAGAAGGGTGGTTACAAGAAACCAACTTGACCACGAGCTCAACATAACAGTCAGGGGACAACCTGGTGATGCTTCCGAGAAGATAATCGGAAAATCACAAACCACCGATATGTTACTAAGCTCGAGAACAATCTTGCTTTTCAGGGAAAGACGATATGATCAACATAGCAAGGGTTTGACAAAATCCTAACTCATTGATCAAAGAGTGCACCAGAAATAAGGACTAGGTAGCACGGTCAATCCTAGAATAGTGATTCAATAACCAACACGCTAAGAATGATATTATCGCCCATTAACTACCAAGCAACGGGGTTGCTAGGGGTATTGATTCCACACATCACGGTTCACCCGTCGGCATTCCGGTTACAACCAACACGGAGACCAAGAAATGAATAATGATCGCGAAAGTATCACTATATCAAGAATTCATAAGAGATTGTATAGTTCTCACGTCATTCTTGACATGAAAGAGGGTGACACTCCAAGGTGGAATAGACTAGAAGCTGGATTAGCATTCTTAATCTGCGGAATACAATTGCTTTGACCCAATCCTAGATATGGATGAGGCACTGGAGTTTGTTTCTCCTAGTCATTCTGGAATAGAATCGCTTGACAGACCACAAGAATAAAAGGCACCGTTAAACACGAATGCACACATACTCTTGACTATCAACTGATAGGCTAAGGTCGGAATACAATTAAAGGGGGACAACTCAAGGAACATATAATTTTTGAGTTGTGGACGCATGGATTAGTATGTCGAACAAGTTCAACATATTTCTTCCGGATAACCCATGCAGAAGAAGGACTAGCAGATTCACAATGTAGAATGGAGAACTCATCAAGAGCACTCTGGTTGTGATTTTTTTTGGTTCAATGAGGAACTTCTGCCATAATGGTTCATGGTATTTGGAAGAAGGAAATACCACGGACCTCGAGGACTAATGCAAAGGTTACTAATAACCTAAAGGAACGAGCAAACACTATCAACATGAAGTAGGTAGGGTGAACCTCGGGTTCAGGTACCCATGAATAGAATACCTACTACTAAATGGCATCACGGGATGCTTTAGAGAATGGGGCCAGAATCATCACACTGGGAACACAAAACATTGCTAGATTACTGAGTGGTTCTCGAAGACACCTAGGGTCATAATACTAACTCCAACATACATGTCGAGGCAATAGAGTACCTCAACTGACCGGTTAGTGTGCTTATTCTGACGAAAAGGACATCGGGAACGGAAAGAAAGGATTTGCAAATGCATCAGACTATTTAGAGACCTGGGATGACTCAGACAACATAACGGCTGTAAATGCTCAAAACGATTTGAGACATCCTGCAAAAATGGTGGCATAACCACTCAACATCACAATATCAATGTTTCGAGAGCAACTGTGAACACACGGAAGTAGTAGTAACTGAACTGGGGCTTAAATCCATCAATCCTATAAGTCTCTATCATAGTAACTCGTCATCCTGATAGATAGATGAGAAGGCCTAGTTCTTAATCCCCGTAGAAAGGAAGAGGATGACTCAGATCAGAAGGGCATAAGGTAAAGGAGTAAAAAGAGCCTTACGTTCCCTTCCACAATCAATTCCCTTATATAACTAAAGCATTTCTAGACTCAACTTCGACCAGTTTGGCTTGGTAATCCTACAGGCAGTCAGGCTCTGATACCAACGCTGTCAGGACCCCGATTCCAAGTCACATCGACCCAGCTGGTAACACCTCATATCACTTTGCGGCCTCACGCACGGTAATCCCACGGGTGTCGCCTTACCATGGCCCGGGACCGTTTGCGCCTTTTGGCTCACGTATATGATAGTGTCGCCAGCATCCATATGACAGAGAACCCGGGCTGACATGGCTAGTCGTGAACCCAAAGCGACACTAACCCATGGGGACAGGCATACATGAATCAACTTCGAGCATGTCGGTCAGCAGCGTGTGAATCCAGGCTGTAGCACTAGCCTAACAGGACTCCAGGAACCCGGGCTGTAGCAGGCTAGGCAGGACTCCGGATGTCACCGCGTGACATTTCCCCGAAGGGACAGACACAGGAACGAAGTGAAACACATGCCGGCCAGTCAAGTGTCCTGAGCAGTGGTGCTGGGCTAGCAGGACTCCGGTGAACCGGGCTGTAGCGGACTACTATGGCTCAGGAAGCACTAGACTACATTTCCCCATATGAGAGGCTGCCAAGGATAAACAACTAGATTGTCGGATCCCACACATACCAAGCATTTCAATCATACACACAATATGCTCGATATGTGTAAATACAACATGGCATCAGAACATAACTCTACGACTCAAAGTATTTATTCTTTAGGCTCCGGGGAGCCAAGATATTACAAACATGGGTCTCATGACCCAACATTCAGAGCATACAAGCAACAAGCACATGCGGAAGCTTAAGATGTCTGAGTATAGACATCTATAAATGAAAAAGGCTTGAGAAGCCTGGCTATCCACTAGATCCTGCTGAGGGCACAAGATCGTAGCTGAGGTAACAAGCTAATCGTCGAAGTCCACACAGAACTACTAGCGAGACTGACGTCTCTCTGCAAAAACGTCTCTCTGCAAAAACATAAAATAGGCAAACGTGAGTACAAATGTACCCAGCAAGACTTACATCAGAACTAGCTACATATGCATTGGTTTCAAAAAAGGGGTGGTGGAGTTTAACTGCAGCAAGCCAGCTTTGACTCGGTGGCTATCCTGAACTGCGACTGCAAGTAACTCTTTTGAGGTGGCGCACACAAGTCCACATATTCACCATATCAATACACCACTGTGGATCCGCTCCCGTCTCCCCACGAGAAGGCCATCCATAGCACTCACGCTTATCTTGCGAGTTTTAGAGTATCCACTTTCACTTGTCTATGAATTGTTATGGGCAACCCAGAAGTCCTTTACCGCGGACACGGCTATTCGAATAGATGATGTTAACCCTGCAGGGGTGTACTTCTTCACACACGCTCTCACCACTTATCGTCATTTACACGACATGTACTCGGCAACCTTCAAGCGGAAGCCCAACGAGGGTGTCGGCCACGGCCTACCTAAACACTCAAGTCTCTAGTCCAGGTTTATCGCCTATTCAGGTTCCATCCGCAGGGAGTCCGGCCGAGGTTTCCACATACGGCCCCAAACGATGTGTACAGGGTTCCGAGACACCAAATGGGCGCCCGGCATGCCCGACCACGCGCCTACCGCAACACAGCCCACCCCTCGGCCAGCGCTGCGCACGGCCCCTAGCATACTATAAACACCAAAAACTACTTGCAACTCCTGGACAGAGGACAAGGGTGATTAAGAAGCCAAGAGAGTCAATTAAGGATCCCAATGTGTGGTAGTAACTGTTTCATGGATCACAAACATAGAACTCAGTTCCTGAGGACGGCTTTAATGAGACAACCCACCATGTACTCCTACATGGCCTCTCACTGCTACCTTTACCAAATCGTGTTCACACACTTAGCTCACACACAGTAGGACACGTTTACACACCTCCGATTCACCCCCGATGAATCAGACCTGACACAACTCTAAGCAATAGCAGGCACGACAAACAAGCATGAATGAGTAGGCACATCAGGGCTCAAACAACTCCTACTCATGCTAGTGGGTTTCATCTATTTACTGTGGCAGTGACAGGTCATGCAGAGAATAAGGGGGTCAATTACCGTAGCAAGTAACAGATGAATCGTTGTTGTCCTAATGCAGTAAAAGAGAGCAGGAGCGAGAGGGTGGGGTTGTATCGGAATGAACAAGGGGTTTTGCTTGCCTGGAACTTCTGAAGATAATATAGTTCTTCATCGGTGTCATCGATCACGGCGTCGAGGCAACGTCTACTGAGAGGGGACAAATACCGGCAACAGAGAAAGAAACACAATCAATGCAATGCACAATATGATGCATGCTATGACATGTCAATATGAATGTGTTTTGGGCTAATTTAAGCTAGAACAGATTGGAAGGAGTCCATTTGAACCAAAGATTCAAATGCAAACCCATATCATGAAGTCATATTAGTGCATTAACTTGTTTCACCTAAACAATAAGGTTAAAGTGTTCTAACATGCATGAAACCAGTACAGATGGATAGATTGAATTTTTCTGATAATTTTTCATATATAACTTATCTTATTTGGAGTTATAGATAATTTTCTATGAATTTTAGAAGTTTTGGGCATTTTCTGGAATTTTCTGAATTAAATTAAATCCAGAAAATAACTTATTGCGTCAGCATGACATAAGCCTGCAGTCAGCAGGTCAACTAGTCGGCCAGGTCAAACCTGACCAGTGGGACCCACGTGTCAGTGTCATTAGTCTCACTAGTGTTTAGTTAGTCCTAATCCTAACTTAATTAGCAGGCGGGTCCCATTTGTCATAGACCCAGAGGGGTCAAACTAGGCCCACCTGGGGTTAACTCGGTCAACAGGGTCAAACCTGCCGGCGTTAAGCCGAGGGCGAGGTCAGCGGCGGTCGCGGGCTTCGGAAAAGCTCCATAGAGCACGGGTGGATGCGCTGGAGGCAGCTCTAGGACGCTGGCGGCGCGGCGCGGCGGATGGTGGTGGTCTCCGGGCCTAGAATAGCCTATAGCGTCGCCGGCGACGACCACAGCGGCTGCCGGAGCTCGAGCGAGCTCAGGCTCGAGGCTACGGCGTGCAAAAGGACGAAATAAAGCTCCCGCGAGGCTCTACGTGTTGCCGCGAAGCGTTTGGACGCACTGGCATGACCAAATGGTCGCCGGAGCTACGCCGGCGACAAGCTCGGGCGGTGGTGGTTCTCGGTCTCGATGAACGCGACGACTAGAGGACGGGAAAGATGCGGGAAAGAGAGGGGAAATGCGGCGGAGCTCACTGGGAGGTCGTTGAGAAGCTCAGCATGCTTGGGGGCGGCTCGGTGACGATGAATCGGTCGACGGCGGCCGTCGGTGCAGAGGACGAAGATGGCGTCGATGAGGGCGCCCCAGGGCGTCCGACGTCGTGTGGCTCGGCGGGGAGGACGACGACGTCGTTTCGGAGCTCGGGGTTGTGTCGGAGAGGTTCGGGGATGGCTGTGGCCGCGGTGGCAGCGAGCGCGGTGGCGATGGCGTTCGTTGGTTGCGTGCAAGAGAGACAGAGGAGCAGAGAGGAGGAGTGGATAGGCCAGAGCGGTCGGGGGGTTGCGTGGCGTCTCCAGCCAGCCCCCAGCGTAGGCGGAAGTAGGAGGTGGCTCGGGCGCGTGCCGGCGCGCGGCGGCCTCGCGCCTCTCGTCCTTCTGGCGAGAGGTTGGTGGTGAATGGCACGGCCAGTGGGCCGGGCTGGCTTTGGCCAGTAGGCCACTACAGTGGTGGGCTGCACGGTAAGGTTTCCTCTCTCTCTCTCTTCCATTTCTTTGTTCTATTTCTGTAATTGTTTTGTATTTGGTTTGCTAACCAAATATTTTTGTAGCTTTTGAGATTTATTATAGAAGCAATATGGATTATTCCAAAGCTCCACAAAATGTTTCAGAATATTTGGAGCTACCAAATATTTTATAGGAATTAATAGCTCCAAATAAAATACAATATGAGTTAATTCAAAGACCATAAATGCCTTGGAAAAATGTGCATGACCTCTGGTAAAGGTTTTAACCTTTTTCCATAAATAATGAACATTTTTTAAGGGCATTTTGGGTTCATTGAAAATATTTTTATTTTGATCCTAATTGCATTCCATTTGGTGCTAGGGTTTGTCATCCCCATTTCAAGTTCCATATAAAAATTAGACATGATGCATGGATGCAAAAGCTAGCCTAGAGCACTACCATACTAGGGATGTGACAATAACAGACCTACATCTATATGCAAGGTATATCAAGAGGATAATGTAGTGGTTGTTTTGCAGAAAGCTAATTTTTCCCTGATAACTACATAATATAATAGTCAAATTTTATTTATGTCTTGCTAAAATTAAATACATATGGTTGAATTGGGCGATCCAATTCCAACCTATCCCCATTATTAAGTTTCACATCAAGTTTTATTAACTGTATCATCGGTCAAGATCATCCAACAACTGTAATGGCATAGTCGCTCAAATTTGTCCATAACCGGGGACACGGCTAATCATGATTAGTTTATACACTCTGCAGAGGTCTGTACACTTTACCCACTGGACTCAACCCAAAGATTGAGACAAAGTCTTTCAGAAACAGTCGCCTAGTCCCAGAGGAGGCCCATCCCAACTATCATAACTACATCTGCTGGCACATCCGGGTAAGGTCTCCACAACTGATCAACTAAGCCAGAGCCCATATTAGCCAGTGGCTATACGTGGAAGCTACTAATCACTAAGTCTGTGTGATCTTTTTGAGCCTGGACGGCACCCACTTACATTCAGAGGGTATAAACCATGATGTTCTTGAAACCATCGAGCAATACCGTTCGGGCGCACTTAGCCATGGTCCATGTCCTTAGAAAAAGGAACAAGAAACCATGATGCAACCCTGTCCGTCTAGAGGTGAATTATATATTATGTTTTTACTCAAGTTATATTATATATATAGTCCTCACATAATCTCGATGAATACATGAACCAATCCCCGTCTACAAAGCATAGCAAGAATACACTACCATGTTCTACAATAAGGCCATATTAACTGCATCTCAATAGCAATAACATGCTACCATAATCTTCCTACACATGCATAATATAGTAATGTGATATATATAACTACATGCATAGAAAAATAATAGGATGAAGGATGCTCAAGGTGCAACTTGCCTGGTACGTTAGATGAAGGACGTCGCACTCACAATTCCTGATAACTCTATTCGTCACGCTCCGAGCAATCTATCGCAAATGAAAGAATCCAAATAAACAATCATGCCATATATAAGAACCAAAGAACAACAAAACAAATATGGCAAGGTTATTCGGCAACAACAAAATATATAGGCTTAACATATAATATAGGGTCTATATGTGCTAGAACGTGAAGGTAGAAGGATCAACTCAAAAGAGCTAGCAGATGATGAACTGTTGGCATATAAGATTATAGTGGAGATAGTATATAAAAAGATCAAAATATCTGGAAACGACATAAATATTGTTTGAATGATTGCATAGGACATATAAGAACTCACTTGCAAAAAGAATTGATGGAATAGGAACACTACAACGCAAGTTATAGCGAAATGAGGTTTGAATTAAATTTAAATTCAAACAGGTCAAAAAGTATTTGAATATAAGTGTACAAAATATTTTTAGCAAGTATATGATACGAAGGTTCGTACACAAAAGGGATCAATTAATTTGGACAATAGTTTGAAAGATATGACCTCCGGATGGTTGAATTCAAATTCAAACAAATTCAAATTTGAATAGTGCAAAAGGTGTGAAAATTTGGTTCTGCTATATTCTTCTCTTCATTGCGAGTACATAAGAAAAATAATCACCTAAATCGGGTATATGGATTAAAAGATATAGCTAAACGAAAAGTTTGTGAAAATCTGTCCAAAACATGCTTTTGAACTGAGCCTACTGTAGCATGTGGTGACGTGTCGCGCTATGATTGGCTGCAAGGGGCTTTCTGTGCGTGTGTGCTCACCAGCAGCAGGGGAAAAACGACGCCGGCTTCGGGCGTAGGCTGCGCCGCTCCTCCGGTGGCTCTCCGGCGAAGATGAAGGGGCGGATGGGTGCAGCTTCAAGCGGCGGAGGTAGTGGTGAGGTCGAACGGCGGCGGGGTTTCCTCTGTGCGCGACGGCGGTGACATGAACGGCGGCTGTCCAGGAGCTTCGGCTTGGCTGTTCCAGGAGAAACAAAAGGGTCAAGGAGTGGAGCAACAGCGTGTATATGAAGAGTCAGAGATCAGATAGTTGAGGGGATCACCGGAGATGGCCGATTCACTCGCCGGAGTTAAGATCTGCGGCGGTTCTTCTCGAGGTCGGCGAGCACGAAATTTGGGTGGGTCTCGGGCAGCGATTGCGGGAATCGGACGAGGGGATCAAGACGAGTCTCCCAGTGTACTCGGTTACGAGAAGGAGTCAGGGATGGAGTGAATCAAGGGCAGGTTGGATCGGGCTCCCGAGTCCAGGAAGAACACGATGCCTCGAAGGAGATGACAAGGGGGCCCTAGCGGTCAGTGGCAGAGAGGTGTGATGAGAGAAAAAACAGAAGAATAGGGGTATGTTGCTCGGGCGGGGTAGGTATAGGTTTTGTATTTCCTATCGATTTATTTTAGGTACAGAAATGATTTTAGCACCAAAGATGATCCAAATCATTTTATAAAATACCAGGAAATCAGCAAAAACAAATATAGTCACATACAGCATAGTGAACATTTTTCCATCTCAAAATACTTATAAAAAATACATATAATATTTTTCTTAAACTTTACATGCCACTTATAAAATGTTCTATAAAATATTTTTCAACTCCAGAGAAAATGAAAATATCATTTAAAACACATCCAATTCATTTTAACATTGAAGGAGTCATAGTTCCTTCTCTCATATAATTTATTTTTGAGTTAGAATTTGTTTCAAATATTCAAAAAAATCCAAATGGGAGAATATTTCATTATTCACCAATAGTATTCTTTGAGGAAGTCCTGTCATCCTCTCTCTTATTAAAATTGGAAATATTCTGAATATTCTCAAACCCAAAATAAGAACCAAATGAATAAATGGGAAAGTCCTTTATTCCATCTCGTTTATTATTCATTTAAATATTCCAAAAGTCTCAAATACTAGTCAAATTTGACTAACATCAATCAAAACAAGAAAGTTTTTAATTGTTCCTATTTAAATAATTAACATTCCAAAATTCAAAATTTTGGGATGTTACAGGTCAGCAAATCATATAACTCATATAACCCTATATCGTCAATGAATGTTAAGCGTGCGGACCCTACTTGTTCGAGAACTATGTAGGCATGACCGAGATACCTCTCCGGTCAATAACCAATAGCGGAACCTGGATGCCCATATTGGCTCCTACATATTCTACGAAGATCTTTATCGGTCAAACCGTTATGACAATATACGTAACTCCCTTTGTTCATCTATATGTTACTTGCCCGAGATTCGATCTTCGGTATCTCTATACCTAGTTCAATATCGTTACCGGCAAATCTCTTTACTTGTTTCGTCATACATCACCCCGTAACTAACTCCTTAGTCATTTGCTTGCAAGCTTATGATGTGTATTACCGAGAGGGCCCAGAGATACCTCTCCGAAACTCGGAGTGACAAATCCTAATCTTGATCTATGCCAACTTAACAAACACCTTCGGAGATACCTATAGAGCATCTTTATGATCACCCAGTTATGTTGTGACGTTTGATAGCACACAAGGTATTCCTCCGGTATCCGGAAGTTGCATAATCTCATAGTCGAAGGAATATGTATTTGACACGAAGAAAGCAATAGCAATAAACTGAACGATCATTATGCTAAGCTAACGGGTGGGTGTCGGTGTCAAAACCAGCGGATCTCAGGTAGGGGGTCCCGAACTGTGCGTCTAATGCGGATGGTAACAGGAGGCGGGGGACATGATGTTTACCCAGGTTCGGGCCCTCTCGATGGAGGTAATACCCTACTTCCTGCTTGATTGATCTTGATGATATGAGTATTACAAGAGTTGATCTACCACGAGATCGTGTAGGCTAAACCCTAGAAGCTAGTCTATGATTATGATTGTTGTTGTCCTACGGACTAAACCCTATGGTTTATATAGACACCGGAGGGGGCTAGGGTTACACAGAGTCGGTTACAATGGAGGAGATCTACATATCTGTATTGCCAAGCTTGCCTTCCACGCCAAGGAGAGTCCCATCCGGACACGGGACGAAGTCTTCAATTTTGTATCTTCATAGTCCAACAGTCCGGCCAAAGTACATAGTCCGGCTGTCCGAGGACCCCTTAATCTAGGACTCCCTCAGTAGCCTCTGAACCAGGCTTCAATGACGATGAGTCCGACGCGCAGATTGTCTTCGGCATTGCAAGGCGGGTTCCTCCTCCGAATACTCCATAGAATATTTTGAACACAAGGATCGTGTCCGGCTCTGCAAAACAAATTCCACATACCACGATAGAGAGAATAATATTTCCACAAATCTAATATGCTGACAGCTTTTCATAACGTGATGTTCTGCCGTGGTCTGATCATAACGAACCGTTTTTCTGAGCCTGCCACTACACGTGTTGCGAGGCGGTTTTATTGGCACGTCCCGTCGAAGCAGAGATCGTGTCCCTCTTTTCACGGGATTCTCATCAATACGGGTGTGGGTAACCCAATCGTGCCTGCTGGTATGACTCCTTGATTTTAGGCAAGTTCCAAACGGCCATGCGGAGGATGCTTGATATTCACCCTCTTTATAAAGGGGCCAAGGCCTGTCCTTTTCTTCTCACGCTCGATCCTTCCCTTCCCCCCACCTTGAATTCCAACACTCAAGGTTCAGGCTAAGCGCTTCGGACCTTCAATCATGTCCGGATCCAACCTTCAAGGCCGGTGGATGGCCTCCTCTGTCACAGAGGAGGACATCAAGAAGCTCCGAGAAGCCAAGTATCTGACCGCCAAAATCTCGCACAGGCTGCCTGCTCAAGGGCAGGTCATCCCCACTCCCGAATCCAACGAGAGTGTCGTATTTGTTTCTCACTTCCTCCGAGGGCTAGGCTTTGGTCTTGATCCCTTCGTTAGAGGGCTTATGTTCTACTACGGGCTCGATTTCCATGATCTGGCTCCGGATTCTATCCTTCACATCTCGTCGTTCATCGTTGCGTGTGAAGCCTTCCTCCGCATCACCTCACACTTCGGCTTATGGCTCAAGACCTTCAATATGAAGCCGAAGATGATCGAGGGGCGACACGCAGAGTGCGGAGGTGCCATAATAAGCAAAGGCGCTGATGCTCCATGGCCAAAGGGTTCCTTCCCGGTGACACCCAAGTTATGGCAGCGGGAGTGGTTTTACGTCACCGCTCCCTGAAGCGCTAAGTGGGTAGCTGCCCCCGCCTTCCGTCCGGGCCCTCCGCCACAATTGGAGTCATGGGTCAACAAGGGGCTGGACTGGGGGTCAGCTAATGATGTGCCGACATTGCAGAGCCGCATCTGAGATCTCCTCAAGGGAGATGTCAACCTTGTCAAGGTAATGCAAGTCATGCTAGTTCGTCGAGTCCTGCCATGCCAACGTCAAACTCTCCGTATGTGGGAGTTCAACCCGGAAGGACCGTGAACTATTCAGCAATTCTTTGGCGCGATGCCCGAAGAGATGTATGGATTGTTCTTCGGATCACGAATAAAGTGTCCGGACACCACCGAGGATGCGGGTCTCAACTGCAGTCGTCCAGACACCCAAGTAAGTAATTCCGCGGCCGAACATGTTGTCTTTTAGTTTATCACAACATCATTCTGAAAAATTGCTATTTGACCATGACTAGATAAAAAAGGCGAAGATGATCAGGTGTTCGGCCCCACTTCCCAAAGGCTCGCCGGATCCTGTACTAGCCAGGATGCTTGAGCTCGCGCCTTATCAAGTGCCATCAGGGGAAGATAAAGGGAGGAATGAAGAAGCCGAAAGCGGGCCTCACGCATTATTCATCCAAACCAGGGAATTAGTGTTTCCGCGAAGGAGGGTAACCGGGGAGAAGAATCTGAAATTCCTTCTCCCCAAGGAAGGAAAAGGGCCGCCTCTGAAGACTTGGAAACAAGAGTTTCCAAACAAGGGAAGAAACCTTCGCCAGGGGGCCCTGCCTTGGAGGGCATCCTTACCGCACAGTGCCCGCAAGGGGCTCAGCCCTCCACCAAGCTGTAAGTAAACAAAAGTACTTTATAGTAAATATATACTGTTTCATCTCTAAGGATAATAACTGAGGCGTATGTCTTGCCGTTCGGATCATAGCCCTTCTCAACAGAGTTCGTCTTCGGGGGATCTTCTTCCGGAGATGATGGAGAGCGAAACGCCTCCCCGTGCCTCCCCGCCTCATGAGGCGGGCGACCCAGAGGTGTCGTCACGGAGGATTTCTCCTGATCCGCCAAGGCCAGAAGGTAACCCTTCGGCTACCCAAAGTCTAGAGTATTCGGCTCCTAAGGAGAGCCACAAAAAGAGTCCGGGAATGTCCGGCGCACGACCGGACACACTGATGAGTCTTCTGGAGCAAGCGGCTATCTCAGAGGTGCATCGTACCTTAATGGGTACGGTGGTTGAGAGGATTTCATCTGCTGAAAGTGTGTTGCATGAAGCTTTTATGAGCCTGCTAAGAGGCTTTGAGGTACGCAAAGTAATATATATATATATATATATATATATATATATATTTGACGGTACCGCACACACTAGGTGTGCCCTATGCAGATAGTAGCCCCTGAGACTCTAGTTGCTGTCCAAAAGGCGGCAAACAGAGGATCATAGTCCCAGGTAATAATCATGCTGCTTTCTTGTGCAGGCGGCTGAGGGTCCGGTGGCTGGCCGGACTGGCGAATTTGCCGAACTGAGGCGGCAACTTGATGTGGCAGATGCCGACATCGTGCTTGTAGACAAGCGGCTTGACGAGGCACAGGGTATGTATTCTTCGGCGATCAACATACATTAAGAGGAGCATGATGCTAGTATCTATAATATGATGTGACTGCAGATGGAGCCGCCGCCATGGATACCCTTCGGGCGGAACTTGCCCGAGCCAAGGAACAAGCCAGGAGAGGTGATGCGTCCGCCCTAAAGGCGGTCGAAGAGTTAAGAGACGAACAGGCTGCGCATTGCCAGAGCAAAGAGAAAATAGCCAAGATGGCCGTTGAGTTGAAAGATGTCACCGACCATTATGAGCTACTTGAAAAGGAGAGCCAAACGAAGACGGCGGACCTGGAGAAAGCCATGGTAGCAGCCAAGGAAGCCCGCTCTAAAATCAGAACGACGAAGGAGGAGCTACGTCAAGCCGGAGATATCACGGCTGGGAAGCCCTTTTTGTTGCAGACGAAGTTCGGAGATCCTAAGTATGCCCTTCTGGATCAATTATGGAGTTCTGCAGACGCGTACTTGGATTTGGCTGCAAGTGCTGCTGATGCGACCGAGTTTTTCAAAGATAAAAAAGATCACGAAGTGGAAAAGTTGTTCTGGTCGCAGTTCAATGCTCTAGTGCGTCCGCTGCTGTTAAATGAGCAAATGGCCGAGTGGGCCGAGCTCCATAGGTTGTCCGGGCTTGCCATGAGGTCTGTTGTGGATCATCTTTGGCCGGAAGGACCAAGGCCGAACAGTTATTTTGGTTTAGTGCAACGATTCCGGTGATGTGCCGCATATCGATGCTGCAAAGAGGTCGGCGTGCATAGAGGGTGCGCGGATGTCTCTTGCCCGTGTTAAGACATACTGGGCAGAGATGGAGGCCACCGCCATTGCAACCCAGAGTTTGGCCGTAGGCCAGGTATCGGCCGAGAACTATTTTGAAGAAGTCCTAGAAGGCGCCCGTTTAATAGAGGCCCAGTGCTCGAAGAGGATCATGTTCTAGTGACATGTATCCCAATTATAAAAACAATGCTATTATGATTATAAAGGCTGTGTTTATACTTTTGCCTGAAAGTATTATGATGCCTCCCGTGCGGCCGTTTATGTATGTATATAACCTAAAAGTTGGCAGTCGTCGGCTTCAGCCCCCACACATATAATGCGGGGGTATTCGGAAAAGCGCGTATTCACACTTGATCCAACGTCTTCGTCCATTAAGGAGGTGATAGCGCGGCGAACAAGGTAATCGGACTATATTGCTTTAACACTTTCACTTAGCCATAGGAGTTTGACGGTGGGGCTACTATATAGCCCCTGGTACTTATACGTCTATCCGAATACGGTGCGCGTACATACATGACCGGGAAACAACCCTTCGTTAATGCGGAGGAATCGCAAGGATTCTGCTGGGTCATCGAGTGGTTGACCCGTCTCGCGCTTTATCATGACAGTAAGTTTTCGGCTTTCTCTACTGAGGTGCTCGTCCGGATGAACCAGGGCACAATCGCAGTAGTTCTCCTGGTGCCACCTTAGCCGATAGAGCGGAACGTAAGGTAGCAAAACACGGGAGCCGGGCAAACCCAACATTTTACCAAAGACATGATTCGGAGCTGATGCATATAAGGCCAAACTCGCGACGCCGAACACTCCCTAAGGTATTCGGTCTTTACAACATATACCGGGCTGAGTAACGCCCTTGAATCCTTAATTTCCAGGTAAATGCATTAGTCTGATGTGGCAAAATGCCAATAACGCCAGCATCCCTCTCGGTTGTGTTGAGTACCCGGAGGGCGTGAAGCAACAAGAGACAGTAAGAAAGGTTTACACAGGGTCTTAATCTAAAAAGAAACCTTTGAGCGGGGCCCTGCTGCACGTCTGCGCCTGTGTCTTCATTGTGCCGTATCCTGGAAGGGTGTAGCACGATTATCATCTGTCAAAGGAGAAGAACTTAGGTGAAATTTGTCGTGTGAAAATTGGTTATTCTCAATAAACCATTAAAATTTAAAATAAGGTCGAGCCGAACTGTAGCCTTTTTTACATGCGGGAAGCCCCTAGCACCATCTACGGGGGTATATTCATCAACCCAATCTCAGTTTTATCTAAGCTGTTACAGCAGGTGGTGCGCTGGACTCGTCTAGCCGTGTCCGCGGTCTTGACGACCGATCGTTTATGCTAGTTGAAGAGGCCATTTAGTGTTCGGCTGCTAAAGCCGCCGCACATTCTTCCGCGCGTAAGGAACGCTCAACGTTTTTGCTAACTATGATGATGCCGCGTGGACCGGGTATCTTGAGCTTAAGATAAGCATAACGCGATACTGCATTAAAACGAGCGAAGGCCGTTCTTCTGAGTAGTGCTTGATAGCCGCTTCGGAATGGAGCGATGTCAAAGGTTAACTTTTCACTTCGGAAGTTGTCGGGAGAACCGAATACAACCTCTAGTACAAGAGAGCCCGTGCAGCGGGCTTCTGGGCCTGGTATTACTCCTTTAAAGGTAGTATAGCTTTGGATAATTCTCGTTGGGTCTCTCCTCATTTTGCGGACCATGTCCTGATATATCAAATTAAGACTACTGCCGCCATCCATAAGGACTCGGGTGAGATGGTATCCGTTGATTATTGGGTTTAGCACCAAGGCAGCCGATCCTCTGTGCCAGACATTGGTCGGACTATCCCTGCGATCAAAAGTGATCGGGCAGGTCGACCAAGGGTTGAACTTGGGGTGACGGGCTCTACGGCGCATACGTCTCGGAGTGCGTGTTTGCTCCTCCTCTTCGTCACGTGAACCATGTTCACTGTTTTGACCTCTGGTGGGAACTTTTTCTGTCCCCTAGTATTTTGCTGGCGAGGCTCATCCTCGTCTTCACTTGGTGTCTCCCTCCCCTTGTGTTCGGCGTTTAGCTTACCGGCCTGCTTGAAAACCCAGCATTCTCTGTTGGTGTGATTTGCAGGTTTGTCAGAGGTGCCATGAGTCAATCTTTTCAAATTCCTTGCGAACAATACCGAGACATAATCTGTCTATTCCTCAAGCTCTTCCCAACTTCCAATTGAGTTTTCGGGGAGGCTCTTCAGCCAATGCCGAGCTGGTCCTTTCAACTTGAGGGGCAAGTATTGGATGGCGTGGAGATCATCTCCACGAGCCATATGGATATGAAGGATAAAGTCCTCAATCCAGACCCCAGGGTCTGTTGTCCCGTCGTACGCCTCTATGTTCACGGGTTTGAATCCCTCTGTGAATTCGTGATCCAGCACCTCATCAGTGAAGCATAGGGGGTGCGCGGCGCCCCTGTACTTGGACGTGTCATGACGTTCTGATGGTTGTAGTGTTCAGTTTTGATTCTGTGCCGGAGCGCGCTTCCTAGATCCGTAGATGGACCTGGTCATACCGACATCGTTAGCCGCCCTATCGCGGCCACGGGGTGGTCGATCCGGCTGATTGGCCATTTTATTTTTCGGTTGTGCGGGCTCTAAAGCCTCGTCATCGAATTCAGGCAGCAGCTTGCGCTTTTGGATAGCTCTTCGTGTGGCGACTGTCACCGTACTTTTCTGCAGT
Source organism: Triticum dicoccoides (assembly GCF_002162155.2). Lineage (NCBI taxonomy): Eukaryota > Viridiplantae > Streptophyta > Magnoliopsida > Poales > Poaceae > Triticum > Triticum dicoccoides. The sequence goes on from NC_041387.1 coordinate 121,952,001, forward strand.
GTCGAGCACTTTGTTCCATCTACTGTTGAGTGTATTTTGCGCGGCCTTAAGCCTTTGCTTCTGCTTATTCAGACTCCTCGCGGTGGTGGTAAGCCTTTTATGGAGGTTCTCTTGCTCTAAGCGCCTTTCCGGGATGATGTGTGCATCGTCGTCCGGACTGTTCTCCTCTCCGGAGAGAGGTTGATTAGCATGACGCTCGGCGTCGCCGTGATCGGACAGCGACTCCATACTATGTTCGTCGTCCGCTGGCTCATCCTGCTCTATCGCTGGGTCGATGTGGTCGTTTTCTCTGGAGTCGACCGGGGTATTATTCTTTCTTGCGCTGTTATCGCTGTTGAGGCGGGATTTAGGGCGGCGCCTACATCGTCGCTTTGATTGCTTCTCGAGGGAATTATCCTTCACTGCATCCTACCATTCCTCATTGTTGTTTTCGTTGGGTGTGTCCACCATGTATATATCATATGATGAGGTGGTTGTCCAGCGCCCTATGGGCGGTGGTTCCTGTTCCTCTCCTGCATCATCATCCATACCATCAATGTCTTCGGAGTCGAAATCGAGCATGTCGGTTAAGTCATCGACAGTGGCTATTAAGTGGGTGGTGGGTGGGGAACAAATTTCTTCCTCGTCCGCTTCCCGTTCGAGCCGGACATAGTTCGGCCAAGGGTCTCCTGGCAAGGAGAGAGACCTTAATGAATTTAGCACATCGCCCAAAGGCGAGTGCTGAAAGATATCCGCGGAGGAAAACTCCATGATCGGTGCCCAATCAGATTCGATAGGCACGGACGTAGGCGGTTCGGAGCCCGTGGCCGGGGATGAATCCAAGGATCCGGCAACACAGGTCTCATACGAGGTGAAGTCACTATTCGGCTCTATCGCCACTAAGTGTGTGTCCTCCGAGGCGGGGTCCATCCACCCGTCCTCGGTCGGCGCAATCTGCTCCAGATCGAGGGCCGGAGCAGCCGCAGGTGTGATCTCCCGAACACTGTCCGACGGCAGAGCTAAGTCATGCTCGTCGTGACTGTGCGGCACACCTAACAAGGGCTCGAATCCGTCGAAGATCAAGTCTCCGTGGAAGTCGGCAGTATAGTTTAAGCTTCCAAACCTGACCTGACGGCCAGGGGCGTAGCTTTCGATCTGCTCTAGATGGCCAAGCGAGTTGGCCCGTAGTACAAAGCCGCCGAACACGAAGATCTGTCCGGGGAGGAAAACCTCACCATGGATCGCATCATTGTCGATGATCGAAGGAGCCATCAAGCCCTTATGGTGACGGCACAGTGGAACTCTCAATGAAAGCACCAATGTCGGTGTCAAAACTGGCAGATCTCGGGTAGGGGGTCCCGAACTGTGCGTCTAAGGCGGATGGTAACAGGAGGTGGGGGACACGATGTTTACCCAGGTTTGGGCCCTCTAGGTTTGGGCCCTCTCGATGGAGGTAATACCCTACTTCCTGCTTGATTGATCTTGGTGATATGAGTATTACAAGAGTTGATCTACCACGAGATCGTGTAGGCTAAACCCTAGAAGCTAGCCTATGATTATGATTGTTGTTGTCCTACGTACTAAACCCTCCGGTTTATATAGACACCGGAGGGGGCTAGGGTTACACAGAGTCGGTTACAAGGGACGAGATCTACATATCCGTATTTCCAAGCTTGCCTTCCACGCCAAGGAGAGTCCCATCCGAACATGTGACGAAGTCTTCAATCTTGTATCTTCATAGTCCAACAGTCCGGCCAAAGTACATAGTCCGTCTGTCCAAGGACCCCTTAATCCAGAACTCCCTGAGTGAGTCTCGTCCATCACATCATTCTCCTAATGATGTGATCCTATTATCAAATGACAACACATGTCTATGGTTAGGAAACATTAACCATCTTTGATCAACGAGCTAGTCTAGTAGAGGCATACTAGGGACACGGTTTTCTTTATGTATTCAAACATGTATTTAAGTTTCCGATCAATACAATTCTAGCATGAATAATAAAAATTTATCATGAATAAGGAAATATAAAATAACAACTTTATTATTGCCTCTAGGGCTTATTTCCTTCATTTTACATAGGTTACAAACTTAATTACATGGAGTTGAGGTTTTCATAAATGTGCATCATTGAATTTACAATTTTAAACTAAAATTGAAAATTTTGAAATATGACAAAATTTGAAATATTGCACTCAATTTTTGGACCATCTCCAAATCAGACCAAATTTGTTTTACATGGTCACATACGTGTGACAAACATGGTTATGAAAGACATTTCAAAAAAATGAAGTTTACAATGCCCCTTTAAGGTATAGTCCGATGTTTTTAACAGTCATTCTATAGGGCAGTATAAATTCAGAAAAATGTCAAACCTTCAGAACCTACCTATGTTTGTGTAAGAGATCATGTCTGCAAAATTTTAGGTGATTTAGAGAAGGTCGATAAAATCACCACATTATTGAGGGACCAATTGGTCTCACTTAAGCCAGTTTTGTACAAAGGTGGTTTTTTCCACCACCTCCAAATTACCCCAAGTTTGTTTTACATGGTCAAATACATGTTCCCAACATGACTATGAAAGAAAGTTAAAAAAATGTAGTTTACAATGCCCCCTTAAGGTATAGTTTGATGTTTTGAACAGTCATTCTAGAGGGCAGTATAGATTCAAAAAAAATGTAAAACCTTCAAAACCTAGCTATGTTTTTGTAATAGATCATGTGTGCAAAATTTGAGGTGATTTAGAGGAGGTCGAAAAAATCACCACATTATGGAGGGACCATTTGGTCTCACTTAAGCCAGTTTTTGTACAAATGTGATTTTTTTTCACCACCTCCAAATTACCCCAATTTTTTACATGGTAAAATACATGTGCCCAAGATGGCTATGAAAGAAAGTAGAAAAATGTAGTTTACAATGGCCCCTTAAGGTATAGTCTGATGTTTTGAATAGTCATTCTACATGGCAGTATAAATTCAAAAAAATCAAAAAATATAAAACCTTCAAAACCTAGCTATGTTTGTGTAAGAGATCATGTGCGCAAAATTTGAGGTGATTTAGAGTTGGTCAAAAAATCACCACATTACGGAGGGACCATTTGGTCGCACTTAAGCCAGTTCTTGTACAAAGGTGATTTTTCTCACCACCTCCAAATAACCTGAAATTTTTTAGGCATGATCTCTATCATTAACACAGAAAAAATATGAAAGTTTTGCCTTTTTTAGAATTTCATATATTTTATAATGGCTCAGTGAACTGAGGTACATACCTCTGACTTTACCTCAAGGGGACACTATAAACTTCATTTATGTTCAAATTCCTTTGATACTCATGTGTATTACACATAAGTGAGTATGTATAAAAATTAGGAGGTGATTCGAAGAAGGTCAAATAATTGACATGTAACATATACAAAAAATAACATAAAATTTTGAAAAAATGCTCGCCTACAAAGCAGTAGAATTCACACCCCATGGCCTGCATACGACTAGAAACCCAACCATATATGGGCCAGGATGCAGACTTGTGGGGCACATATCTTTGCTGCTAGTAGGCCCCACGGGGCAGAGGGGGACAATGTTAGGCAATGTACTGCCTGCATTTGAGAGGAACTTGAGAGGGAAGTCCCAACTGGGTACATGAACCGATGCGGTTGCCTCTCGCTTGGCGAGGTGGGACTAAACTCACACCACCCCACGGTTGTGCCCGGCGCGGCTCTGCTTTGGGCCCAGTTTGGGTGGGCTGTCTCAGGGCAGCCTCACCCTGTTTCTACTTATAAATTCTTATATTCTTTTCTGTTTTATATTATCTTTTATTTCACTTCTTAATTCCAATATTTCTTTTCTTTTTTATATTTCAAATTTTTTAAAATCAAATCTCTTTTTTCTATTCTATTTCTACTCACAGTATTAAAATTCAAAAATGTACCAAAAAATGTTGTGTTTTATTTCACTTCTTCATTCTAATATTTCTTCTCTTTTTATATTTGAAATATTTTTAAAATGTAAGATAATATGTTATATTTTATTTCACTTTTTAATTCAAATATTTCTTTTCTATTTTATATTTGTAATAATTTTAAATCATATCTATTTTTTCCTTTTTTCTTTGTTCTGACAGTTTTAAATTTCAAAAATGTATGATAATATGTTATCTTTTATTTCACTTTTCATGTTTGTCCTTCGTAATTATAAATTTTCTTTTCTGTTTGATAATTGAAATATTTTTAAATCAAATCTAGTTGGGGTCATCACATGCATGCCTCCACATGCACCATGTACTACAAGCAGGACCATTCGGGTCTGCCCGACGTGACGCAATGTGCGTTTTGTGTCTGAATTCGTGTAGACCTTGCCTGGGGGACCACATTGGCCATGACCACATGGTTCCAAACGTTGGGGCATCTCATGCATGCCTCCACATGCACCAAGTACAAGCAGGACCATTCGGGTCTGCCGGAGGGCAAGTCTGAAAGAGGTTTTTCTTCCCAATCCCACCAATTGATCCCAAACTTTATGCACACCCTAGGATGACCATGGCAAGCATGCATGACAAGTATCGTTCATTTTTGGCACTTGATAACCCACAAGTATAGGGGATCGCAATAGTTTTTGATGGTAGAGTATTCAACCCAAATTTATTGATTCGACACAAGGGGAGCCAAAGAATATTCTCAAGTATTAGCAATTGAGTTGTCAATTCAACCACACCTAGATAACTTAATATCTGCAGCAAAGTATTTAGTAGCAAAGCAATATGATACTAGTGGTAACGGTAGCAAAAGTAATATTTTTGGGTTCTGTAGTGATTGTAACAATAGCAACGGAAAAGTAAATAAGCGAAGAACAAAATGTGAAAAGCTCGTAGGCATTGGATCGATGATGGATAATTATGTCGGATGTGGTTCATCATGTAACAGTTATAACATAGGGTGACACAGAACTAGCTCCAATTCATCAATGAAATGTAGGCATGTATTCCGAATATAGTCATACGTGCTTATGGAAAAGAACTTGCATGGCATCTTTTGTCCTACCCTCCCGTGGCAGCGGGGTCCTATTGGAAACTAAGGGATATTAAGGCCTCTTTTTAATAGAGTACCGGAACAAAGCATTAACACACAGTGAATACATGAACTCCTCAAACTACGGTCATCACCGGGAGTGGTCCCGGTTATTATCACTTCGGGGTTGCCGGATCATAACACATAGTAGGTGACTATTGACTTGCAAGATAGGATCAGGAACTCACATATATTCATGAAAACATAATAGGTTCAGATCTGAAATCATGGCACTCGGGCCCTAGTGACAAGCATTAAGCATATCAAAGTCATAGCAGCATCAATCTTAGAACATAGTGGATACTAGGGATCAAACCCTAACAAAACTAACTCGGTTACATGGTAAATCTCATCCAACCCATCACCGTCCAGCAAGCCTACGATGGAATTACTCACGCACGGCGGTGAGCATCATGAAATTGGTGATGGAGGATGGTTGATGATGACGACAGCAACGGATTCCCCTCTCGAAGCCCCGAACGGACTCCAGATTAGCCCTCCCGAGAGAAATTAGGGCTTGGCGGTGGCTCCGTATCATAAAACGCGATGAATCCTTCTCTCTGAATTTTTTTTCTCCCCGAACATGAATATATAGAGTTGGAGTTGAGGTCGGTGGAGCACCAGGGGGCCCACGAGGCAGGGGGGGCGCGCCCAGGGGGGCAGGCGCGCCTCCCACCCTCGTGGGCAAGGTGTGGGCCGCCTGGTCTTGATTCTTTCGCCAGTATTTTTATATTTTCCAAAAATAGTCTCCGTGGAGTTTCAAGTCAATCCAAGAACGTTTGTTTTTGCACAAAGATAACACCATGGCATTTCTGCTGAAAACAGCGTCAGTCTGGGTTAGTTCCATTCAAATCAGGCTAGTTAGAGTCCAAAACAAGGGCAAAAGTGTTTGGAAAAGTAGATACGACGGAGACGTATCAACTCCCCCAAGCTTAAACTTTTGCTTGTCCTCAAGCAATTCAGTTGATAAACTGAAAGTGATAAAGAAAAACTTTTATAGACTCTATTTGCTCTTGTTGTTGTAAATATGTAAAGCCAGCATTCAAGTTTTCAGCAAAGATTATGACTAACCATATTCACAATAACACTTAGGTCTCATGTTTACTCATATCAATGGCATAATCAACTAGCGAGCAATAATAGTAAATCTCGGATGACAACACTTTCTCAAAACAATCACAATATGATATAACAAGATGGTATCTCGCTAGCCCTTTCTGAGACCGCAAAACATAAATGCAGAGCACCTTTAAAGATTAAGGACTGACTAGACATTGTAATTCATGGTAAAAGAGATCCAGTCATAGTCATACCCAATATAAATTAATAGTAATGGATGCAAATGACAACAGTGCTCTCTAACTGGTGCTTTTTAATAAGTGGGTGATGACTCAACATAAAAGTAAATAGATAGGCCCTTCCCAGAGGGAAGCTGAGATTTGTAGAGGTGCCAGAGCTCGGTTTTGAAATAGAGATAAATAATATTTTGAGCGGTATACTTTCATTGTCGACATAACAACCAAGAGATGGTGATATCTTCCATGCTACACACATTATAGGCGGTTCCCAACTAGAATGGTAAAGTTTATACTCCCCACGACCAACAAGCATCAATCCATGGCTTGATCGAAACAACGAGTGCCTCCAACTAGCAACAGCCCTGGGGGAGTTTTGTTTGCAATTATTTCAATTTAGTTTGCTTAAAGCATGGGACTGGGCATCCCGGTTACCAGCCATGTTCTCGTAAATGATGACCGGAGTCCACTCATCTTGAGAATAACCCACGTAGTATGGAAGATATAGACAACCCTAGTTGATACATGAGCTATTCGAGCATACAAAACAGAATTTCATTTGAAGGTTTAGAGTTTGGCACATACAAATTTACTTGGAAAGGCAGGTAAATACCGTAGATAGGAAGGTATGGTGGACTCATATGGAATAACTTTGGGGTTTAAAGGATTGGATGCACAAGCAGTATTCCCGCTTAGTACAAGTGAAGGCTAGCAAAAGACTGGGAAGCGACCAACTAGAGAGCAACAACAGTCATGAACATGCATTAAAATTAATTTACATTGAGTGCAAGCGTGAGTAGGATATAATCCACCGTGAACATAAATATTGTGGAGGCTATGTTGATTTGGTTTCAACTACAAGCGTGAACATGTGCCAAGTCAAGCCACTCGAATCATTCAAAGGAGGATACCACCCAACTATACCACATCACAACCATTTTAATAGCATGTTGGCACGCAAGGTAAACCATTATAAACTCCTAGCTAATTAAGCATGGCATAAGCAACTATAATCTCTGATTGTCATTGCAAACATATTTATTCATAATAGGCTGAATCAGGAACGATGAACTAATCATATTTACAAAAACAAGAGAGGTCGAGTTCATACCAGCTTCTCTTATCTCAATCGTCCATCATATATCGTCATTATTGCCTTTCACTTGCACGACCGAACGGTGTGTATAATAATAATAGTGCACGTGCATTGGACTAAGCTGGAATCTGCAAGCATTCAATAAACAGGAGAAGACAAGGCAATATGAGCTCTTGGTTAAATCAACAATAATGCATATAAGAGCCACTTCAACAATTTTATTATGGTCTTCTCCTATCAACCCCCAAAGGAAAGAAAATAATTAAAACTATTTACACGGGAAAGCTCCCAACAAGCAAAAAGAAGAACGAGGAATATTTTTGGGTTTTCTTTTAATTATTACTACTACAAGCATGAAAAGTAAACTAGCTAAAAGCTACAACCATTTTTCTTAAGGTTTTTCAAACACAAAAGAAGAAAACTAAAAAGAAAATAAACTAGCATGGATAGTACAATGAAAAAGTATGAGCACCGACAACTAGAATGAGTGTGTGAACATGAATGTAATGTCGGTGAGATATACGTAATCCCCCAAGCTTAGGCTTTTTGCCTAAGTTGGTCTATGGCCACGGCTGGCCTGGCGGATATCCGAAGTTGTAACTGGGGTCGTACTGAGATGCAGCCTCGGATTGCCACTGGTTGGCAATCACCTCCGGATCCCACTGGTAATCATACTATCGTGGAGGATCAAATTGTGGTTCCGGCTCTGGCTCTGTAGCTGATGTAGGGTTCCGGTAGGCATGGATGGCCGCCAGCGGAATGAGATACTTGCCTGCAGATAAGTCAAACAAGGAAGGAGCAAGCAAGGTAATAGTCTCAGGGTGGTTTTTATCAAATAACAGTCTGTACTTAAGCGCCTTTTCCCTATTCTTGACAATAAAATCGTGCGCTACCATACTCTTATAATCTAGAAAAACAGGAGGTAGCAACTTTTCTTCTTTCTCATAATGCCTAATAGGTATGTTATAGTATGCAGCGAGGCGCGAGGCGAAGATGCCTCCCAAGATGGGGCCCTTAGTACGGTTAAGATTTAACCATTTTGCAACAATAGCACCCATACTAAATGTGTCATCACGGAACAAAGCATGGCACAAAATAACAATATCAGGGGCACTAAGGTTGCCATAGTTTTCGCGACCAATTAAGCATCTACTAGCAAATAATGCAAAGTTGTTGGGGAACGTAGCAGAATTTTAAAATTTTCTACGCATCACCAAGATCAATCTATGGAGTCATCTAGCAAGGAGAGAGAGGAGTGCATCTACATACCCTTGTAGATCACGAGCGGAAGCGTTCAAGAGAACGGGGTTGATGGAGTCGTACTCGTCGTGATCCAAATCACCGATGACCGAGCGCCGAACGGACGGCACCTCCGCGTTCAACACACGTACGGTTGGGGAAGACGTCTCCTGCTTCTTGATCCAGCAAGGGGGAAGGAGAGGTTGATGGAGATCTAGCAGCACGACGGCGTGGTGGTGGAAGCAGCGGGGATCTCGGCAGGGTTTCGCCAAGCTTAGCGAGAGGGAGAGGTGTTACGAGGGGAGAGGGAGGCGCCAGGGGCTACGGTGCGGCTCCCATGCGCCTCCCCACTATATATAGGGGTGGAGGGGGCTGGTTTCTTGCCCTCCAAGTCCATTGGGGCGTTGGCAAAGGTGGGGGAAAGAAATCCCATCATTTCCCTTTCCCACCAATTGTTATCCCCCCTTTTTAGGGATCTTGATCTTATCCCTTCGGGATATGATCTTATTCCTTCTAAGGGGGGATCTTGGTGCACCTTGACCAGGGATGTGGGGCCTTGCCCTCACTACCCACGTTCTTGTGGGTCCCCCCATGCAGGTGAGCCCCACTCCGGAACCTTCAAGAACCTTCCCGGTACAATACCGAAAAATCCCGAACATTTTCCTGTGGCCAAAATAGGACTTCCCATATATAAATCTTTACCTCCGGACCATTCCGGAACTCCTCGTGACGTCCGGGATCTCATCCGGGACTCCGAACAACTTTCAGGTTACCGCATACTAATATCTCTAAAACCCTAGCGTCACCGAACCTTAAGTGTGTAGACCCTACGGGTTCGGGAGACATGCAGACATGATCGGGACGACTCTCCGGTCAATAACCAACAGCGGGATCTGGATACCCATGTTGGCTCCCACATGTTCCACGATGATCTCATCGGATGAACCACGATGTCAAGGATTCAATCAATCCCGCATTCAATTCCCTTTGTCCAGCGGTATTGTACATGTCCGAGATTCGATCGTTGGTATCCGATACCTTGTTCAATCTCGTTACCGGCAAGTCTCTTTACTCGCTACGTAACACATCATCCCGTGATCAACTCCTTGGTCACATTGTGCACATTATGATGATGTCCTACCAAGTGGGCCCAGAGATACCTCTCCGTCACACGGAGTGACAAATCCCAGTCTCGATTCGCGCCAACCCAACAGACACTTTCGGAGATACCCGTAGTGCACCTTTATAGCCACCCAGTTACGTTGTGACGGTTGGCACACCCAAAGCATTCCTACGGTATCCGGGAGTTGCACAATCTCATGGTCTACGGAAATGATACTTGACATTTAGAAAAGCTTTAGCATACGAACTACACGATCTTTGTGCTAGGCTTAGGATTGGGTCTTGTCCATCACATCATTCTCCTAATGATGTGATCCTGTTATCAACGACATCCAATGTCCATGGTCAGGAAACCGTAACCATCTATTGATCAACGAGCTAGTTAACAAGACATGGTGTTGTCTATGTATCCACACATGTATCTGAGTTTCCTATCAATACAATTCCAGCATGGATAATAAACGATTATCATGAACAAGGAAATATAATAATAACCAATTTATTATTGCCTCTAGGGCATATTTCCAACAAAAGTAACGTAGAACAGGAAAGTGTATGCTAGTAATTCATGCATCGGAAACCTTCCTCGTCTCCCCTACAGCAATGGTATCAATAAACCCATCCACATCGTCACGATGTGGTTCCTCCATGCTGCCCTTAAAGGGCAATTTGCAGACCTCACAAAATTTATCAAGAGGCATCTCCTTATACTCGTCATATAAATAAAAATCCATCGAAGGTGGTGACCTCCTAGAATGGAAATGAAAAGTTTGCACAAAGATATTGGTGAGTAAGAGATACTGTTTGCGTTGTTCGCGGAGGAAGTCGATGAGGCCTGCATTCTCAGCCAACTCATAAAAATCATCATAAATCCTGGCTGCTCTCAGGAAATCGTCACAAGGCCATTCACATGACCGAACCTCCGTGGTGCGAGGCAGATTATATTTGGGCCTCTCTTCTTCTTCACTTTGCTTATCCTTCGAGTTTCGACTCGAAGAACCCCTCAAAAATCTCTTCATTATTTTCTGAAAATTTCTGAAATTTTTAGTAACTTCAAATAAAAGTGAACCAAACTCAATAAAATTGATAGCAACTACTCCCACAAGTGCCTAGAGACTATATCATGCATTAGAACTACTTGGGACCAAATAAATTTGACATGCAAGCTCAAGAACAGGGTCACCTAAGCAGCAAAAATATGCAATGAATAAAGCACTAGAACAAAAACTAATTGGACCATTGGAGGAGTCACATACCAAAGATCAATCCCCCAAAGCAGTTTTGTGAATGGAGCTTTGAGCAAGGAGATCGAAAATCGCAGCAAAATGAGCTAGAACTCGTGCTTGAGATGGTTGGTGATTTTTTGGGAGGAAGAAGGAGTGTGTGGGTGCAGGAATAAGTGGAGGGGAGCCACCATGGGCCCACGAGGCAGGGGGTGCGCCCTGTAGGGGTGGGCGCGCCCTGGACCCTCGTGGCCAGGTGCTTGCTCCCCCTGTTGTGTTCTCAGTGCCAGATATTCTCAAATATTCTAGAAAAAAAATAATGTTTCATTTTCGGGGCATTTGGAGAACTTTTATTTTCAGGGTATTTTTTTATTGCACGGATAATTCAGGAAACAGACAGAAAATACTATTTTTTCTTTATTTAATCTAAATAACAGAAAGTAAAAGGAGGGTACAGAAAGTTGTGCTTTCTAACTTCGTCCATCTCATGCTCATCAAAAGGAATCCACTAACAAGGTTGATCAGGACTTGTTAACAAACTCATTCCGAATTGCATGAAACCGGAGAATTTTCAAATAGCACTAGGTTACCTCAACGGGGATATGCACGTCCCCAACAATAAGAATATCATATTTCTTCTTGACAGTAGGAAGAGGAAATTCAAAACCTCCAATAGTGATAGTTGGAATCTTTCCAATAGAATTTATACCGTGGACTTGAGGTTGTTTCCTCGGGAAGTGTACCGTATGCTCATTACCATTAATATGAAAAGTGACATTGCCTTTGCTGCAATCAGTAACAGCCCCTGCAGTATTCAAAAAGGGTCTACCAAGAATAATCGACATACTGTCGTCCTCGGGAATATCAAGAATAACAAAGTCCGTTAAGATAGTAACGTTTGCAACCACAACAAGCACATCTTCACAAATACCAGCAGGTATAGCAGTTGATTTATCGGCCATTTGCAAAGATATTTCAGTAGGTGTCAACTTATTCAAATCAAGTATACGATATAAAGAGAGAGGCATAACACTAACACCGGCTCCAAGATCACATAAAGCAGTTTTAACATAGTTTCTTTTAATGGAGCATGATATAGTTGGTACTCCTGGATGTCCCAGTTTCTTTGGTATTCCACCCTTAAAAGTATAATTAGCAAGCATGGTGGAAATTTCAGCTTCAGGTATCTTTCTCTTATTTGTAACTATTTCTTTCATATATTTAGCATAAGGATTCATTTTAAGCATATCAGTCAAACGCATACGCAAAAAGATAGGTCTAATCATTTCAGCAAAGCGCTCAAAATCCTCATCATCCTTTTCCTTGGATGGTTTAGGAGGAAAGGGCATGGGTTTCTGAACCCAAGGTTCTCTTTCTTTACCGTGCTTCCTAGCAACAAAGTCTCTCTTATCATAACGTTGATTCTTTGATTGTGGGTTATCAAGATCAACAGCAGGTTCAACTTCTACATCATTATCATTACCAGGTTGAGCATCATCATGAACATCATCATTAACATTTTCACTAGGTTCATGTTCATTACCAGATTGTGTTTCAGCATCAGACATAGAGATGTCATTTGGATTCTCAGGTGGTTCAGCAATAGGTTCGCTAGAAGTTTGCAAAGTCCTATCATTTTTTCTTCCTTTTAGAAGAACTAGTACATCAATATTATTTCTCTGAGAATCTTGCTCAATTCTCTTAGGGTGGCCTTCAGGATACAAAGGTTCCTGAGTCATTCTACCAGTTCTAGTAGCCACTCTAACAACATAATCATTTTTCTTACTTTTCATTTCATTGAGCAATTCATTTTGAGCTTTAAGTACTTGTTCTACTTGAGTGGTAACCATAGAAGCATGTTTGCTAACAAGTTTAAGTTCACCTCTAATATTAGCCATATAATCACCCAAGTGTTTAATCATATAAGAATTTTGTTTTAATTGTCTACCAAAATAAGCATTGAAGTTCTCTTGTTTGACAATAAAATTATCAAACTCATCAAAGCATTGTCTAGCAGACTTATAGTGAGGAATATCACTTTCATCGAATCTATAAAGAGAATTTACCTTTACTGCATGTGTCGGGTTATCAAGATCAGGAGGTTCTTTAATAGGTCGAGGATTACAATCATATGTTTCTTCAACAGGCGGTAGATTAAGACCATGTATTTCTTCAATAGGAGGTAAATTATTAACATCTTCAGCTTTAATACCTTTTTCTTTCATAGATTTCTTTGCCTCTTGCATATCTTCAGGACTGAAAAATAGAACACCTCTCTTATTCGGAGTTGGTTTAGGAATAGGATCATTAACTGGAGGAGGAGCTGGCTGAGGAGGTGCCCAGTTATTTTCATTTGTCAACATATTATTTAATAGAATTTCAGCTTCATCCAGTGTTCTTTCCCTAAAAAGAGAAAGAGCAGAACTATCCACGTAATCTCTGGAGGCATCAGTTAGTCCATTATAAAAGATATCAAGTATTTAATTTTTCTTAAGAGGATGATCAGGCAAAGCATTAAGTAACTTGAGAAGCCTCCCCCAAGCTTGTGGGAGACTCTCTTCTTCAATTTGCACAAAGTTGTATATTTCCTTTAAAGCAGCTTGTTTCTTATGAGCAGGGAAATATTTAGCAGAGAAGTAATAAATCATATCCTGGGGACTACGCACACAACCAGGATCAAGAGAATTAAACTATATCTTAACATCACCCTTTAATGAGAATGGAAATATTTTAAGGATATAAAAGTAGCGAGATCTCTCATCATTAGTGAACAGGGTGGCTATATCATTTAATTTAGTAAGATGTGCCACAACAGTTTCAGATTCATAGCCATGAAAAGGATCAGATTCAACCAAAGTAATTATATCAGGATCAACAGAGAATTCATAATCCTTATCGGCAACACAGATAGGTGAAGTAGCAAAAGCAGGGTCAGGTTTCATTCTATCTCTAAGAGATTACTTGTTCCATTTAATTAATAGCCTCTTGAGTTCATGACTATCTCTGCAAGCTAAAGTAGTTGCAGAAGCTTCTTTATCAAAAACATAACCCTCAGGAATAACAGGCCTATCTTCATCATCACTTTCATCAACATAATCAGTTTCAATAATTTCTTTCTCTCTAGCCCTAGCAATTTGTTCATCAAGAAATTCACTAAGGGGCACAGTAGTATCAAGCATAGAAGTAGTTTCATCATAAGTATCATGCATAGCAGAAGTGGCATCATCAATAACGTGCGACATATCAGAACGAATAGAAGAAGCAGGTTTAGGTGTCGCAAGCTTACTGCTAACAGAAGGTGAATCAAGTGCAGAGCTAGATGGCAGTTCCTTACCTCCCCTCATAGTTGAGGGATAAATTGTTGTCTTAGCATCTTTCAAGTTCTTCATAGTGTCCAACAGATATAAATCCCAAGAGACTCAAAGAATAGAGCTATGCTCCCCGGCAACGGCGCCAGAAAATAGTCTTGATAACCCACAAGTGTAGGGGATCACAACAGTTTTCGAGGGTAGAGTATTCAACCCAAATTTATTGATTCGACACAAGGGGAGCCAAAGAGTATTCTCAAGTATTAGCAGTTGAGTTGTCAATTCAACCACACCTGGATAACTTACTATCTGCAGCAAAGTGTTTAGTAGCAAAGTAATATGATAGTAGTGGTAATGGTAACAAAAGTAACAGAAGCAAAAGTAATATTTTTGGTGTTTTGTAGTGATTGTAACAGTAGCAACGAAAAAGTAAATAAGCGAGAACCAGTATATGAAAAGCTCGTAGGCATTGGATGGGTGATGGATAATTATGACGGGTGCGGTTCATCATGTAATAGTCATAACATAGGGTGATACAGAACTAGCTCCAATTCATCAATGTAATGTAGGCATGTATTCCAAATATAGTCATACATGCTTATGGAAAAGAACTTGCATGACATCTTTTGTCCTACCCTCCCATGGCAGCGGGGTCCTAACGGAAACTAAGGGATATTAAGGCCTCCTTTTAATAGAGAAACAGAACAAAGCATTAGCACATAGTGAATACATGAACTCCTCAAACTATGGTCATCACCGAGAGTGGTCCTGATTATTGTCACTTCGGGGTTGCCGGATCATAACACATAGTAGGTGACTATAGACTTGCAAGATAGGATCAAGAACTCACATATATTCATGAAAACATAATAGGTTCAGATCTGAAATCATGGCACTCGGGCCCTAGTGACAAGCATTAAGCATAGCAAAGTCATAGCAACATCAATCTCAGAACATAGTGGATACTAGGGATCAAACACTAACAAAACTAACTCGATTACATGATAGATCTCATCCAACCCATCACCGTCCAGCAAGCCTATGATGGAATTACTCACGCACGGCGGTGAGCATCATGAAATTGGTGATGGAGGATGGTTCATGATGACGACGGCGATGGATCCCCCTCTCTGGAGCCCCGAACGGACTCCGGATCAGCCCTCCCGAGAGGTTTTAGGGCTTGGCGGCGGCTCCGTATCGTAAAACGCGATGATTTCTTCTCCTATTCATTTTTCTCCGTATCGTAAAATGATAGGACTACACACACAACCAGGATCAAGAGAATTAAACCATGTCTTAGCATCACCCTTTAATGAGAACGGAAATATTTTAAGGATATAATAGTAGCGAGATTTCTCATCATTAGTGAATAGGGTGGTTATATCATTTAATTTAGTAAGATGTGCCACAACAGTTTCAAATCCATAGCCATAGAAAGGATTAGATTCAACCAACGTAATGATATCAAGATCGACAAAGAAATCATAATCCTTATCAGTAACAAAGATAGGTGAAGTAGCATAAGCAGGGTCATATTTCATTCTAGCATTCAAGGATTTTTGTTTCAGCTTAGCTAATAATTTCTTAAGATCGCTCCTATCATTGCACGCAAGAAAATCTCTAGCAGTTTCTTCAACCATAACATAACCCTCAGGCACAACAGGCAACTCATATTTAGGGGGAGAATCTTCATCATCACTTTCGTCAATATTATCAGTTTCAATAATTTCATTCTCTCTAGCCCTAGCAAGTTTTTCATCAAGAAATTCACCCAGTGGCACAGTATTATCAAGCATAGAAGTAGTTTCATCATAAGTATCATGCATAGCAGAAGTGGCATCATCAATAACATGCGACATATCAGAATTAATAGCAGAAGCAGGTTTAGGTGTCGCAAGTTTACTCAAAACAGAAGGTGAATCAAGTGCAGAGCTAGATAGTAGTTCCGTACCTCCCCTCGTAGTTGAGGGATATTTTTTTTTGCGTCTTTCAGGTTCTTCATAGTGACCAGCAGATATAAATCCCAAGTGACTCAAAGAATAGAGCTATGCTCCCCGGCAACGGCACCAGAAAATAGTCTTGATAACCCACAAGTATAGGGGATCACAACAGTTTTCGAGGGTAGAGTATTCAACCCAAATTTATTGATTCGACACAAGGGGAGCCAAAGAATATTCTCAAGTATTAGCAGTTGAGTTGTCAATTCAACCTCACCTAGATAACTTAATATCCGCAGCAAAGTATTTAGTAGCAAAGCAATATGATAGTAGTGGTAAGGGTAGCAAAAGTAATATTTTTGGGTTTTGTAGTGATTGTAACAATAGCAACGAAAAAGTAAATAAGCGAAGAACAAAATGTGAAAAGCTCATAGGCATTGGATCGGTGATGGATAATTATGTTGGATGCGGTTCATCATGTAACAGTTATAACATAGGGTGACACAGAACTAGCTCCAATTCATCAATGTAATGTAGGCATGTATTTTGAATATAGTCATACGTGCTTATGGAAAAGAACATGCATGACATCTTTTGTCCTACCCTCCCGTGGCAGCGGGGTCCTATTGGAAACTAAGGGATATTAAGGCCTCCTTTTAATAGAGTACCGGAACAAAGCATTAACACATAGTGAATACATGAACTCCTCAAACTACGGTCATCACCGGGAGTGTTCCCGATTATTATCACTTCGGGGTTGCCGGATCATAACACATAGTAGGTGACTATTGACTTGCAAGATAGGATCAGGAACTCACATATATTCATGAAAACATAATAGGTTCAGATCTGAAATCATGGCACTCGGGCCCTAGTGACAAGCATTAAGCATAGCAAAGTCATAGCAACATCAATCTTAGAACATAGTGGATACTAGGGATCAAAACCTAACAAAACTAACTCGATTACATGGTAAATCTCATCCAACCCATCACTGTCCAGCAATCCTACGATGGAATTACTCACGCACGATGGTGAGCATCATGAAATTGGTGATGGAGGATGGTTGATGATGACGACGGCAACGGATTCCCCTCTCGGAGCCCCGAACGGACTCCATATCAGCCCTCCCGAGAGAGATTAGGGCTTGGCAGCAGCTCTGTATCGTAAAACGCGATGAATCCTTCTCTCTGATTTTTTTCTCCTGAACGTGAATATATAGAGTTGGAGTTGAGGTCGGTGGAGCACCAGGGGGCCCACGAGGCAGGGGGCGCGCCCAGGGGGGCAGGCTCGCCTCCCACCCTCGTCGACAGGGTGTGGTCCCCCTGGTCTTGATTCTTTCGCCAATATTTTTATATTTACCAAAAATAATCTCCGTGGAGTTTCAGGTCAATCCGAGAACTTCCGTTTCTGCACACAGATAACACCATGGCAATTCTGCTGAGAACAACGTCAGTCCAGGTTAGTTCCATTCAAATCATGCAAGTTAGAGTCCAAAACAAGGGCAAAAGTGTTTGGAAAAGTAGATACGACGGAGACGTATCAGCACTCGATGCATTTTCTAGGGTTTCCCGGTGAAAAAACCCTAAAACACTGCCCCGACGTGACGCAACGTGCGTTTTGTGTTCGAATTCATGCAGACCTTGACTGGGCGACCACATTGGCCATGCACATATGGTGCCAAAAGTTTGGGTCATCTCATGAATGCCTCCACATGCACCATGAACAAGCAGGACCATTCGGGTCTGCCGGGGGGCAAGTCTGAAAGAGGTTTTTCTTTCGAGTCCGACCAATTGAGCCCAAACTTTATGCACACCCTAGGATGACCATGGAAAGCATGCATGACAAGTATCATTCATTTCTAACACTCGATGCATTTTCAAGGGTTTTCCCGCTGAAAAAAACCCTAAAACACTGCCCCGACGTGACGCAACATGTGTTTTGTGTTCGAGTTCGTGCAGACCTTGCCTGGGGGACCACATTGGCCATGCCCACACGATGCCAAAAGTTTGGGTCATCTCATGCATGCCTCCACATGCACCATGTACAAGCAAGACCATTCGGGTCTGCTAGAGGGCAAGTCTAACAGAGATTTTTCTTCCCGGTTCCACCAATATAGCCCAAACTTTATGCACACCCTAGGATGACCATGGCAAGCATGCATGACAAGTATCGTTCATTTCTGACACCCGATGCATTTTCTAGGTTTCCCGGTGAAAAAACCCTAAAACACTGCCCCGACGTGACGCAACGTGCGTTTTTGTGTCCGAATTCATGCAAACATTGCCTGGGGGTCCACATTGGCCACGCCCACATGGTGCCAAAAGTTGGGGTCGTCTCATGCATGCCTCCACATGCACCATGTACAAGCAGGACCATTCGGGTCTGCCGGAGGGCATGTCCGAAAGAGGTTTTTCTTCCCGGTCCCACCAATTAGGAAGTCCAAAATAAGGCAACATTTTATCATACATATTTGAAATTTAAAACTAGAAGAAGAAATGATAGGGAATTATGAAGCATAAAATAACAATTAGGAATAATATGGAGAAACATAAAAAAATAGGAAAACCAAAAAAAGAAATAGGCAAAATACATTTGATTTTAAAATATTACAAATATGAAAGAGATACTATATACATTTTTAAACATAAACAAATATAAAATAAATAATAGGAAACAAACATAAAAAATATGAAACAAAGATTATATATTGTTTTTTGAGACAATGAACAAAGATTATATGGTTACGGATGTAGGTAGGTGAGCCGACCCACACCGCAAATACCAGTCGGATCCATTGTGTGGGAGCCCACAGCGGTGCGCTTTTCATGCACGTCGATCACATCTACGCCGATCACGGGAGTAGTTGTGTTTTTGTTACACAATTCCTGGATCGTGGTAATCCATATCGCCCGAATCCCTAGGATTGAGGAGCATGTTCTGCCTCGCATCAACGGAGGAAAATATAGATTCGAAGATACTCCGCAGGGAAGTTACGACGACCTAGGAGATCGATCTCGTTAATAATCTCCACCTGCTCACACATGTCGTCTAGATCGCCTCCTGCCGGCGAGTCGACGATAGCTCCGTCCGTCGCATCCCACATGCCGCAAAAACCCTGAGAACATCAAGGTCGTCCGCACATGGTGGCCACCATGGACGAACTACGTCGACACCGCATCGCCGACTACTTTCATCTTCATCAACCGATCAAGTATGTTGTCCTCCATACCGCCTTTCATAGAAAGCTAGTTTGTCTGTGTCATTGCTTTGATGGACTTAGGATTAGCCCATATTTTCAAATTAGATCAACTCGACAAGATGCGTTCTTACTGATACGTCTCCAACGTATCCATAATTTTTGATTGCTCCATGCTATATTATCTACTGTTTTGGACTATATTGGGCTTTATTTTCCACTTTTATATTATTTTTGGGACTAACCTATTAACCAGAGGCCCAGCCCAGAATTGCTTTTTTTGCCTATTTCAGTGTTTCGGAGAAACAGAATATCAAACGGAGTCCAAACGGAATGAAACCTTCGGGAACGTGATTTTCTCATCAGATAAGACCTAGGAGACTTGGACCCTCCGTCAAGAAAGCCACGAGGTGGTCACGAGGGTGGAGGGCGCCCCCCTAGGGTGCGCCCCTGCCTCGTGGGCCCCTCGAAGCTCCACCGACGTACTCCTTCCTCCTATATATACCTACGTACCCCCAAACGATCAGATACAGAGCCAAAAACCTAATTCCACCGCCGCAACTTTCTGTATCCACGAGATCCCATCTTGGAGCCTGTTCCGGAGCTCCGCCGGAGAGGGCCATCATCACGGAGGGCTTCTACATCATCCTATCCCCTCCGATGAAGTGTGAGTAGTTTACCTCAGACCTTTGGGTCCATAGTTAGTAGCTAGATGGCTTCTTCTCCCTTTTTGGATCTCAATACAATGTTCTCCCCCTCTCTCGTGGAGTTCTATTCGATGTAATCTTCTTTTTGCGGTGTGTTTGTTGAGATCGATGAATTGTGGGTTTATGATCAAGTCTATCTATGAATAATATTTGAATCTTCTCTGAATCCTTTATGTATGATTGGTTATCTTTGCAAGTCTCTTCGAATTATCAGTTTGGTTTGGCCTAGTAGATTGGGTTTTCTTGCAATGGGAGAAGTGCTTAGCTTTGGGTTCAATCTTGCGGTGTCCTTTCCCAGTGACAGAAGGGGCAACAAGGCACGTATTGTATTGTTGCCATCGAGGATAACAAGATGGGGTTTTTATCATATTGCATGAAACTATCCCTCTACATCATGTCATCTTGCTTAAGATGTTACTCTGTTTTCTTGAACTTAATACTCTAGATGCATGCTGGATAGCGGTCGATGAGTGGAGTAATAGTAGTAGATGCAGGCAGGAGTCGGTCTACTTGTCTCGGACGTGATTCCTATATACATGATCATACCTAGATATTCTCATAACTATGCTCAATTCTGTCAATTGCTCAACAGTAATTTGTTCACCCATCGTAGAGTCACTACAAAAAAAAGACACATCCGTGACATTTTGGGCCGAACAAATTTTTTTTCTGTCATACATATGACACTTCTATGA
Organism: Triticum dicoccoides; assembly: GCF_002162155.2. Classification (NCBI taxonomy): domain Eukaryota; kingdom Viridiplantae; phylum Streptophyta; class Magnoliopsida; order Poales; family Poaceae; genus Triticum; species Triticum dicoccoides. Next base: position 121,972,864 of record NC_041387.1, read on the forward strand.
CGATAATTGTGACAAAACCCGGTATCATCATAGATGTGGTGGGCTCCTACTTCTATGACAAAAAATCATGACAGAAAATGGGCTTTTCGTCCTGGGTGGGCCGGAGACGCAGCTGCATGACATTCTTTGGGCCGTCCATGACGGAAAAAACCGTGGTAGAAGCGAGGGCGAGGAAAATTTCGGGGAGTTTCCGGTTACGGTGGGAGGTCGGGGGCCGAGCGATGCGCGTTCCTCTCGTACACGTACGCGCGTGTGTGCGAGGCGTTGGCTCTAACTGAACCCGAGCGAGGCGTTGGGCTCTAACTGAACCCGAGCGATTGCACTACAGGCTACGCGTTACTGAACCCGAGTGATCAATCGATGGCTGTTAGCTGAACCCGATCGAGCGATTCCTTCGCTACTGCTGCTAACTGAAGCTGATCGCTGGTGCCTCTAGGATGAACAGTGAGCGTTGCGGGGGGTTTGAATGAACAGTGAGTGGTGGCGTTGCCTCTGGATGAACAGTACCCCGTGGTGTGGTGGAGGGCTGGATGAGCAGTAGATGGTGGAGGGGTGCCCGTGGAGGGGTGGATGAACAGGACCCCGTGGTGTGGTGGAGGGCTAGATGAACAGTAGACGGTGGAGGGGTGGATGAACAGGACCCCGTGGTGTGGAGGGCTGGATGAATAGTAGACAGTGGAGGGGTGCCCATGGAGGGGTGGTTGAACATGACCCCTTGGTGTGGAGGGCTGGATGAACAGTAGACGGTGGAGGGGTAGTTGAACAGTAGCCGGTGGAGTAGCGCGCGGTGGTGGCTGGATGAACAGGAGCCCGTGGAGGCTGGATGAACAGGAGCCCGTGGAGGCTGGAGGAGGTCGATGGTGGAGATGAACAGTATCCCATGGAGTCCCGTGTTGCGGTACGCCACACCCCTCCCGATGAATAGGACCCCCGTTTCGACCTTAGTGCTCCAACACAAGTCTGTTTCCTCTGTTTTGTGGTACGCCACACCGCTCCCGATCAACAGGACCCCCGTTTCGACTGTAGGAGGTCCGTTTCCTCCGTTTTACGGTACGGCACACCCCTCCTGATCAACAGGACCCCCGTTTCGACCGTAGGAGGTCCGTTTCCTCCGTTTTGCGGTACGCCACACCCCTCCCAATGAACAGGATCCCGTTTCGAACGTGGCTGGTCGAACACAAGGCCGTTTCCTCTGTTGTGCGGTACGCCAGGCCTCGTTTCCATTGCCTGTTCCGTCCAAGCCCTCCCGATGAACACGACGCATTCCGTTGCCTCCCCATGAACACGACGCACTCCGTTGCCTCCCCATGAACACGACGCATTCCGTTGCCTCCCCATGAACATGACGACGACGCTGTTTCTCCGTTCCGACCCAGCCATGTACACGAGCCCTGGCCGTACGTATGCGCGAGTAGGCGTTCGAGACCCCGCCCGTATGTACACATACGTGGCCGTATTTTCTTTCTTGCACCCTGGCCGCTGTACGTACGTGTACATGCTACGTGCGTGCCTCTACTACGACACGTGCGCGCCTCTACATCGACCAGTATATATGTACGTACACGTTTGCGACCAGAACGACAACGCTACGTACGCTTCGACCAGGTGGGTCTCGACTGTCAGGCACTTCCTTGCGTGCGAAGATGTAGCTGGTGGGTCCCAGCAGTCAGGGGGCGAATCATTTTTTTGCCCGGACGCACTTCCTTGCGTGCGAAGGTGTATCTGGTGGGTCCTAGCTGTCGAGGGGCCGGTGGGTCCCAGCAGTCAGGGGGAGAATCGTTTTTTTTTGCCCGGACGCACTTCCTTGCGTGCGAAGGTGTAGCTGGTGGGTCCCAGCAGTCAGGGGGGAACGTTTTTTTCACGAAATACGGTGGATCGTCCGGTGGGTCCCTGCTATCAGGTGGAGGAATCATTATTTTTCGTATAATAAGGAGGCACATCCTTGCTGCCGCCATGGACCCAGCTGTCAGCCTCTCCACATACAGTCCATGTCCGATGGAAGTCGTTCCTTGACCATGTTGACCACGCCGCGCTGAGAGTACCAGGGCGGTGGACGACGGCAAGGCCTAGGAAGGGGACGACACGGAGGCAGGGAAGACTCGGCAGTTGTTTCCCACGCGGAGGGGAGTACGACTGTACGAGGGTTTACTGGTTCGTCTGCCGTCACCGGAGAATAACAGCAGGTGTGGGTGAGTAGAGGGATGGCTAGGCCAGCGATGGGAGTACGGTCGTAGGTGAGGCCTGCGCGGCAGCACAGCCGGCCGCGCGGAGGAGGGAGCAGGCAGTCCCGCCGGCGCTTGTTTGAGTGGCTGGAGCAGAAAGAGCAGAGATTGAAGAAGCACGATGACCGTTGGATGGACATCCAACAGTCAGTGCTTATGCGTCAACCTTTTTTTAGGAAAGCCTCAAATCTGTGGAAAACAGCAAACAACCCATCTGCCATTGTTTCTAATAATTTACAGCCCATTTGCTAATTCTTAAGGTTTTTTTGGAGCCCATCTTCTTTTTGTTAGCATTACAATCCATATTGTGGCAACGGTTAAAAAATTATACGAAATTTTGCATATTTCGGTGTGGTCCGAACTATTTTTAATCCCAAAATTTCGACTCACATTTGAACTGATTTTAAAAATAAATGTATATCAATATAAAATCCAACAAATTCTCCACGCATAAAAATTAATGTCATTTAAAATCTTGAAATGAAAAAAAAAGATATTTGAAACTAATTGCCAGTTTGATGTGTTTTAAAAATGTACAACCCATTTCTCATTACTGATGGGCCATTTTCTCGGCCAGCCGAATGAAAGCTCTCCTCGCCTTGAAATATTTGCAGCCCAACAGGCCTGACAAAGCGACTTACTTGGCAAATCACAAAAAAACTGGGCCGTGGCCATGGACCCAGCTGTCAGCCTCTCCACGTACAGTACTCTTCCGATGGAAGTCGTTCCTTGACCATGTTGACCACACCGCGCAGAGAGCACCATGGCGGTGGACGACGGTGAGGCCTAGGAAGGGGACGACGCGGCAGTGGAAGCCCGCGCGGAGAGGACTACGAGGGTTCACTGGTTCGGCTGCGGTGTGAGGCTGCCGTTGCCGCAGGGCCTGGCCAACGGTGGGAATAGTAGGGGGCGGTGAGGCCTCTGCGGCAGCACAGCCGGCCACGGGAGGCAGGAGCATGCGGCACGACCGGCGCTGCTTTGGGCGGCTGGAGCAAGAAGACCAGAGGTTGAAGAAGCACTACGTCCGTTGGATGGACATCGTACGGTCGCTGGAGCTAGAATCGTTCATATTGACTAAGTTGACAAAGCCCTTCGTCCCCGCCAACTTAGTAGGCCCACAAGTCAGCCTCCTAGCAAGGTGGGTCCCAGCTAGCCGGGGGAGTATTCATTTTTTTGTGCGTAATAAGGAGGCACTTCCGGTGGGTCCGAGCTGACAGCAGGGGGAACGTTTTTTTCGTGAAATACGGTGGCCCGTCCGGTGGGTCCCAGCAGTCAGGGGGAAATGACTTTTTCACAAAATACTGGTGGCCTGTCCGGTGGGTCCCCGCTGTCAGGTGGAGGAATAATTATTTTCCGCGTAATAAGGAGGCACTTCCTTACGGCTGCCGTAGACCCGGCTGTCAGGCTCTCCACGTACAGTACTCTTCCAATGGAAGTCGGTCGTTGACCATATTGACCACACCGCGCCGAGAGAACCACGGCGGTGGACGACGACGAGGCCTAGGAAGGGGACGATGCGGAGCCGTGCAAGACGCGGCAGTGGATGCCCACGCGAAGAGGAGTACAAGCGTTCACTGGTTCGGCTGCGTTGTGAGGCTGCCGTCGCCGCAGAATAACAGGGGGTGTGGGTGAGTGGAGGGATGGCCTGGCCAGTGGTGGGAGTAGTATGGGGGTGGTGAGGCCTCCGCGGTAGCACAGCCGGCCACGGGAGGCAGGAGCAGGCGGCACGACCGACGCTGCTTTGGGCGGCTGGAGCAAGAAGACCAGAGGTTGAAGAAGCACTATGGCCATTGGATGGACATCATACGGTCACTGAAGTATTGACTAAGTTGACAAAGCTCTCCGTCCCTGTCAACTTAGTAGGCCCACAAGTCAGCCCAACAATATGGTGGGTCCCAGCTAGCAGGGGGTATTCATTTTTTGGGCGTAATAAGGAGGCACTTCCTTGCGTGCGAAGATATAG
>NC_041387.1:121977175-121980779 GCF_002162155.2 Triticum dicoccoides
AGAGGCCCTTCCTGTGGGTCCTAGCTGTCAGGTGGAGGAGTCATTATTTTGCGCGTAATAAGGAGGCATTTCCTTGCGTGCGGCCGTGGACCCAGCTGTCAGCCTCTCTACGTATAGTCCACTTCCGATGGATGTCGTTCATTGACCACGTTGACCAGGCCGCGCCGAGAGCACCAGGGCGGTGGACGACGGCGAGGCCTAGGAAGGGAACGACACGGAGCCAGGGAATACTCGGCAGTTGTTTCCCACGCGGAGGAGTACGAGGGTTTACTGGTTCGTCTGCCATCGCTGGAGAATAACAGCATGTGTGGGTGAGTAGAGGGATGGCTAGGCCAGCGATGGGAGTACGGTGGGGCCGTGAGGCCTGCGCGGCAGCATAGCCGGCCGTGGGAGGAGGGAGCAGGCAGTCCCGCCGGCGCTTGTTTGAGCGGCTTGAGCATGAAGTGCAGAGATTGAAGAAGCATGACAACCGTTGGATGGACATCCAACAGTCACTGCTCTCGTGTGTTGACTAAGTTGACAGGGCGTTGCGTGTGCGTCAACCTTTTTTTTATGAAAGCATACGCGTCAACCTGTAGTAGGCGCACAAGTCAGCCTCAAATCTGTGGAAAACAGCATACAGCCCATTTGCCATTATTTCTAATAATGTACAACCCATTTGCTAATTCTTAAGAATTTTTTTGGAGCCCATCTTCTTTTTGTTAGCATCACACCCCATATTGTGGCCACGGTTAAAAAGTATACAAATTTTTGCATATTTCGGTGCGGTCAACTGTTTTTAATCCAGAAATATCGATTCACATTCAAACTATTTTGAAAAATAATTTCTATTAATATAAAATCCAAATAATTGTCCACGCATAAAAATCAATGGAATTTAAGATCTTGTAATGAAAAAAAATTGAAACTAATTCCCGGTTTGATGTGTTTTAAAAATGTACAGCCCATTTCTGGGCAAACCGAATGAAACTCTCCTCGTCTTGAAAGATTTGTAGCCCAGCAGGGCCGATAAAGCAAGTAGGCCTTGTTTGGGTATTTCTTTAAAAAAAATAGAACTGGGCTAGCCATTTTCAGCAAGAAAAAAACACAACTGGGCTCATGATGTGGTAAACATAAATAAAACCCTGGTTAGACGGGCCACAGCCCCCGCACAGCCTCGTTGTTACCCTGATCCGTCGCTAAAACTAGTATAAATAACAACTGCTTGTTCCTCAAAAAATAAAATGCGCGACTTGCTGGGTCCCTGGTGTCAGCCGCTCGTAGTGTAATTCTCTCGTTTATTGACTACGTTGACAATGGCGTGAGCCCCAGATGTCCAGCCTTTTGTATGAAAATTTACAGCCCATTTGATGTGCTAGTTCGAAATAAGTTTGTGGGTGCTGGTGGGGGCTAATCACTTGGCTTCTGTAATGCATAGTGAGCTCAAGCAGCCGGCGAGAGTGATGTTATTTCCCTTGGTTTGGATTTGTTACAATATTTCACTCTAAATTAAACGAATGGCAAGCCATTTGCCTTGTTTCAAAGAAAATATGACAGTCACAACCGAGTTGAAAAGGGAAGGAACATCTAACTCCAGCTTACAAACTGTACAAAAGCACGAGGGTTAATTGTTCATCAGGTTTACAAAAAACCAGATTGAAAAGGGCAACAACATCTAACTCCAGCACTGTTTTCGGCAGTCATAGTCAAATGGATCGGTCAGGTCCATAAAATGAACATCCTGGGTCATAAAATTTACTAGATTATGACCACAATATGTTGTAAATAGAAGACCGACACGTTCAGAAGCTCTTTTGCCCACCTGAAACTCCTTTTTTTGCTCTTCGACATACCCATCCGTCAAAACCAGGCTGCTAATAAACTTAAGCCTGATGGACAATAGTAACCTCACATTCAGCAGGAAGAATGTGACAAATCTTGTGTTTGCACGGTTGGCCACATATCATTCTAGCGTTATTGTCTTCAATCGAATCTCATGAGAAGTGAGAAAAGCCCGATGCTTACGAATCCACCGATTGGTTATAACTTTCTTACCCCGTCCTGTTGCCTTAATAGACATGAAGATTGAAAACAGTTAAGGTCTGAAAGAAGAGTGTCGAAAGAGCAACAGCTGAACGGTTAATTCTAGTACACTATATGCGGGCTTCCAATCTGTGTGAAATTATCACCTTTATATTCAACCTCTCCAGACATGGAAAGCATTGCAGCAAGCCAGTAATCTTGTTCAGATCAAAACTATTCATTTGGATATATAAGATCTTGACAAAATCCAGCACCATTGATAGGCCATCCATGGAGAAACTCTTCATTGAGCATAGAACATAATATTAGTACAAAATGTGTACTCCAAGATGATATATAAATTATGCGCAGAAATTTAAAATGCAGCTTATGGTTACAAGTGTAGATGATAATATAAAGTACCTGAAGAGCTGTGGAGCCAAACACCATATTGAAATGAGCACAGAGATCATGTATTACACCCAAGGTCTCCAGTTTAGGCGCAGAGAGGACGGCTATTTGCAACGGTGAATAACTAGAATCAAGGATCAACCTTTGAAGTGAAGGGGCATCTTGGATGATGAGCTGCCTTCCGTCAAAAGAAATTCCAATTCTTACAAGGTTAGGCGACTTTATTTGGAGACAACCGATTCTAACTGTGAAAACAAGCACCAAGCACTTCAGCGTAGGGCAACTGGAGTGGATGATGCTGTGCAATGAGGCCTCCGATATACGAACCCGCACAAGTGAAAGTTTCTTGAGAAATGGGAGTCGAAGGTTTAGTACTAGATTGTCTGATAGGTAGCACCGCGCAAAGGTGGCAGTGTGGAGAGAGGACGAAAACCCCGAGATGGACATCGGTGCTGAGGGCACAAGTTCATGGCGTTCGGTATGTGGTATGTGATTTCAAGGGGAATAGTAGAACTCAAGCAGCTGTAGTTCTGTGTATTCAGGGGATTCCAGCCAGGCGTCCACCGTGCAGGGCATGGTATGCTTGCTCAGGTAGCTTGACGGGATGCAGAGGCTTTGAACGGAGCCCTGGTGGGAGGAGATGATGGCTCTGGGGATTTCAAAATCATTAAAGAGAGATAGCTGACGATAGTCGAGATTAAGGGGAACGCTGCGCCATAGAGGGCTCCACCAAATTGAGAGGACTTGGGTGCGGCAGCAATCCTTGGTGGGGAGAAGCGAGATGATCTCCCCAAGGATGGCGTCCGGGAGATCGCTGATGCGGTCCACCCAAGATTCTACGGGTTCCTGGGATCCGGTGGGGGCGGGGTCGCCGCTTCTCCCCGCGCTGCCGGGTGCGGGATCTACAACAGGCGTTGCCGCTGGCGGAAGCCTCATCTTCTTGGCGCTGGGGTCAGCCGACTCCATTTTCCTTTAGGGCGTCGCGTCGTGCTCACGGATTTGAGCAGAGTAACGAATGACGAGCCTAGTTGTAGTGCAAGCGAAGAAGAAGGGGAGCTGGTTTTTTTGTAGGAGTGAGGAAGAAGGGGAGCTGGGGTTTTCTGTAGGAGTGAGGTGAGGAATTTGGGGGTACGAGTGGAGCCAGCTGACGTGAGGTGGGTGGGAGCGAGGAGGAAGAAGAGCACCCAGGTTT
>NC_041387.1:121981361-121987228 GCF_002162155.2 Triticum dicoccoides
GGGGGGGGCGGTGTGCTGGGTGTGGGTAGCGCCTCTCATTCAGTAAATATATGGGCTTTTGAATTGATTTTACTATTTACTAGTGTGGATGGGCTGTTTTGTCTTGGGACCCGAGAAACAATTACTACTAGTACAGTGGAGACACTCTACAGCTACCCAGAAAAACAATTACTACTAGTACAGTGGAGACACTCTACCACTTCTGGCTCCTCCTAGGTCATTGAAACTTCTCCCTCTACTGAATGTCGTTATACTTTTGTTCACCGACATGCGGGCCATGCAGCGTGCGGGCCCAAATGCCATCCACCAAATTAGAAGGCAGTATGTAGGCGGAGAGTCACCCCGGTCGTAGTGTGGCAGTAACGAGCCGTCGTATCAAAAAACCCCACCTCCCCGCAGTCTAAGTTTGACGGACGAAGCAACCATCATTTCACTCTTCGCTGAATCCCCTTCTCCCTCACCGTCTTCAAGAAAGGCAACACTTGCATCTACCACTGTTCTTCTCTCTGAACGAAGGGAAGGTAAGAGGATCCGTGATGTTGGTATATTTTCGTTCAGAGGAAAAAAAGAACTTTTGCAAAGCAGTAACCGATCCTCACTCTCTTTTTTGTTTCATTGTCATTGCGATTGTGTTTTCCTTACAGTGGTCTCCTAGTATTCGTCAGTTTCATGATGGACCAAGGAGAACCAGGCAAAGATCTGCTGATATTGGAGCAGACGCGGGAGGCTGATCCCCACGAGACAGAGAGCTCCAAGAAGATGGAGGCAACCACCAAGGCGACCCCAGATACTGAGATGGTCAACGCCCCGTTTGAGGTTACAGCCCCCGTGGCACTGTAGGAGCAGTTTTCCCCCTTCGAGGATGTGTCCCCCCCGCTGAGTTGCCCAAGGTGATTTCCTTCTTTGCCGATCTCGATTGTGGTTTTTCATCTAAGTATGTGGTGATTTTTTTAGAAAAGGAAGTATGTGGTGATTAATAATGCAAAATTTTATTAGCTTCGATGCCATGGTATACGTAGTGGTTTAAATAACTTGTGTTTCTTATACTGAAAAGTAATTCAGAATTTGTTTCTGTTTCAATTAGAGCCCTGATGCAGACAAGGATAGTGTGATTGTACATGTCGCTCGCTATGAGGCGGACGACCTGAATATACGCACTGGGAAAACAGAGTTCTTAGGCTATTGGATCCTGGAAGCCATTTGCAGTTATACCAATGAAGAGTTGTATTCCAGCCTCACTGTTGTCAGGCGTGTTGTCCAGGGTGTACTGAAGCACAAGAAGTTCATAGCTACTCCTTTGTTTGTGAGGAATACTGTTCTTGTCAAGCTTATGCAGGAAGATGACGTGGCATGCCTCCACAACCAAGTTTATCAGTGGCAAGGCCACAAGGTTGTCTTCATGAAGGTTCACAGGATTGAGCTGCTGCGGGACGTCTTCGATGATGTTCATGGCAAGGTCCGTCTTCTGTCCAGCCCAAATTAGATCGAGGCATGAAATAGTTGCCCCAGCTAGTGTTTAATAGTAGTTTGGATTGTGTCTAATTATCCGAACCTTGCCTGTTATCGACCCCTCTGGGCTAGTACTCTGTTTGAATCCGTCTATGGGAACTGCTGCTACTTTTGTGTGCCCGTGAATCATGTGAGAACCATCATAATTGTTGCCGAAACAGATGCGTCCTCACTAGTTTTTTCATGAATATGGCATGGTAAGACATAAGTTGTCACGGTTTATCATACGAGCAGTGTGTGTTTTGATGAAATAGAGCACTCGTTTGAGAACCGTGCGCTGACGTATACATAAGTACTTGTAAACACTATTGGTGCTACCCCACTTGTAAGCAGTTGTGCAAAACACGGCACATTGGCTCAGCTCGCTTCAACACTAGGCTATCGACCAGCTAGCAATCAACAATCTGCTGTCTGACATATAAGCAACTATGTATCTTGTTATAGTGGTTCATGCAGTTAATTGAGGCCACAATGTAATAAATTCTAAACGTTCACAGGCTAGTCCAGCGCTCATGTGGAACACTCACATTAAACTCGTCTTCATAAAAAACTTGAAAAGCATTAATTAAGCAATTTTATACATCTCATTGATTCATAGAACATATCAAACATATACTAGTTCACAGCAAAAGACAAAGTTGTGAGAAGGTTTACAAATCAGGAAAAAACAAGCAAGGCTTCTCTTTGAGCAAAGGGCCTCCCGTCAGGCTTAAATTTCCTGGAGTTCACTCTGGTTTTTTCTTGTTGCCACCATTTTGGGTTAGGTTCTCTCATTCCAGAATAACCAATTATAATTGTGGTCCCAGCTGGAATGCTGAACTGAACCATGCAGTGTACTGACCAGGTGAAATTCTTGTGCGTTCCACTAAATTTAAGCACCGCTATTTGCAGAAATAAGCAGAACACAATGCCTCTTGTCCGCGCACCTGTCCAAAAAACCGTCGTGCAGCCGTGCCAGCTAGTCCTCGGTCCATGGATGAACTGGTAGAAAGTGCATTCCGGACTTGGATGCAGTTGTTTTCGCTCGTCCCTGCACTGCAATCAGGAAGTAAAACGTACGAATCAGCTTCTTTTAGATTGCGTTGGTCATTCTACCTTAGTTACTACCAATGTAGGGATACCATGAAGACGGGAGGTTAGACGACGGCAACGAGGGATAGCCATCTCATTTTGCGCAGTTGTGCTAAAATTGAGGTGTGTGCTTTTGATTGCGCAGATAGAAACGATACGGAGACAGACATCCCGAAACGATATGGAGACAGACATCCCTGTTTGCGCAAATAAGAAATACGGTTATTTAAACAGTGACAGATATTACTACTTTCCCCCGTTTCCTCTTAGAACCAAGTCCTAGATTCATGCTACAGCTTTCCCACTTTCTTCCCTGTTTGAACCAACGCTTTGAGTCGACTGTATGAAATAGCTTTACTTCTAATAATAGTAGAAGTCTAGGTGGCTTTGGAACAGCGGACGGAAGTAGAAAAGGATCCACACGAAGGGAGCTGGGGCAGTAGAGCAAGGCAGGTTTCGAAGAAATATATACCTGAGGGTCGTCGGCATGTCGCAAAGACGACATCGGGAGGCTGCATCTTGGCCACAATACTGCAGGGAGGAAGAAGGGGTCGGAGGCCCTCCCGAGCCGGCGCTCTCTCGGAGAGAACGGCACGGCCGCCGATCAGGACGCGTGGGCAGCAGTTGGTCTCCTCCCTCTCCGCCGACGACAGCGTGAACGATGCACCTACACCCCTGCCCCGGTCGAGGTTGTCCGGCCGGATTTGTGACCAGCCGTGAGCTAAGAGAGAGTGTGGCCACCTATGTGTTGCTTAGATCTGGAGAGCATGAGAGAGTGAACGAGAGGAACCCTAGTAAAGCAAGGGCTAAGGCTCCTGCTTTTATATATAGTGGAGTGATTTCGTTGTACCAGCTTCAAAAAAATGTGCTCCTACGTGTACCCGCGAGTGGGTGTGAGAGAACTAGTGCGTGCGTGCACCGCTTCTCTTCGTGAGAGTACAATATACTATGCCCAAAGAACGTTTGCCGCAAGAGTAATAGTACAAGTGTGTGACGTGTGAGCTAAAATAAAATGTGTGCGCCGTCTTTTGTTTTTTAGAAGTTTTGAGGGTAGGGTTGAAGAGCACATATGTGCGTGACGTGTACCTGCAGATAGACGGTGGGTGCGACGTGCGAGTCTGTGAGAGGACTCGAGAGAGTCGTGACTCGTGAGGGTGCGTGTGCGTGAGAGAGAGGGGGCACGTATCAATGCAATGCATGTGTCCGTAAATCATTATCCGACAAACGTTCGCCACAAGCCTTTTCCTGACGAACGCCGTAAGAACCATTAGATCGGCATCCGCCAGTGTCAGTTTTGCCATGTCATTTAACAGAACAGCCACTCCTCCTACACATAAATCTTCCATGTGAGTGTTAGCAACTGCCGTGTGCTCCCTCCGTTCCAAAATGCAGTGCATATAGCTTTATTGAAAATTCGAACCTCGCAAACTTTTACTGAGTTTTCGTGTACCAAATTGCACATGTAGAATACCATGTATATGTCATTTCATTCATCTTCGAGAGGTAACTATAAAGTTGGGTGAGGAGTCGACAAAGGAAGACCATCGTATCACCCGCAGCAATTTCAAGCATCCTTTATTGTCGAGGAATATCATAGGAACTCTATATGATATGATTTTTATAGGATTTTTTCCTTTAGAGCCAATTGGTTCATAGGAATAGATTCATATACTCCACATTTCAAAGGAAATAAACATGATATCATTTCTATAGCTTTAGAGCCACTTGGTTCATATGAATGGATTCCTATACTCCCTTAATTTCAAAGGAAAATAAACATTAGCGTATATTCAATAGAAAAGTTCCTATGATATGAACCAAATTACATCTCTTTTCTAATCCCTCCTCATAGGAATTGAGATACATGTCATCTCTAGATTCAATAGAAAAGTTCCTATGATGTGAACCAAATGACATCTCTTTTCCAATCCCTACTCATAGGAATTGAGATGCTCCATGTCATCTATTTCCCTACAACTTCCATGTATACATCTTCTATTCCTAAATCACTAGTAGAAAACGGAGCTTTAAAACCGGTTTGTAAGGGCCTTTAGTTCCGGTTATGGAACCGGCACTAAAGTGTGGGCACTAAAGGCCCCCCCTTTAGTACCGGTTTGGCATGAACCGGCGCTAAAGTGCCACCACATGGCGTGAACCAACCGGTACTAAAGGGGGGTTTTTTTGAAAATTTTGGAATTTTTTTTGATTTTTTTTCGATATTTAATTTTTCTGAATTATTTGATGATTTAGTCTCTAATCACCTCTCTTAACTGCTCAAGTGTGGATCACTCATTCCAAATCATCTAACTTCCCGACCGGTCACCCATCCTTCTCACTACTCCAGCCCGAGCACGCTTAACTTTCGGGTTCTATTCTCCTTCGTTTCCGAGTCTGCACTTGTTGTTTTCCTGACAATAGTAAGATGTCAATCCTATTAACTCTCAGGAGTTTAGCTTGAGCATGAAGTCACACATTTCACCGTTTGAGTTTGAAACTATTATTCTAAAAAAAGTAATTATTTAGTAACGCTAATATTTCTTGAATAAGTTTGACCATAGTTTGACCACAGTTTGACCATAGTTTGACCAGATTTGACCAAAATTCAAAAAATTGAAATAATTATTTAGTAACACTAATATTCTTGAATAATTATGTAGTAACATTAATACTTCTTCAATAAGTAGTTTGACCAAATTCAACCAATTTTTTTTAAAAAAACTGAAATTTGACCATATCTTTTTTTCCTTTTGGAATATGAGGATTCTAAAATATTCCAAAGAGGCCGTAGGCGGTCTCCATCAGATGCGGATTTTCGTGCTGAATTTTTTGATATATTATACGTTTTTTTCTGACATCGTATGCAAAAGTTATAGCCGTTTTACATTTTCCCTACACTTTTTGCAAAACATGTCCAAATTTAAGTTTTCAAATTTTCCTAACTAGTAGATGTAGTAATATAACTACCTCTCGATGGATTTTATTTTTTTGAAGTTTTTATCATTTTCTTTTGATTTTTTCAAAACTGAAATGGCGATACACCAGGGGGGGGGGTAGAGTTTGAAAATTGCCCCCTTTAGTGTGGGTTCCACTACTAGGAAAAGGGCTATAGATAGGATGGACTCTAATGGCGCACTGTCCATGTGGTGCGCCATTACTAAATACTAATGGCGCACCATGTGTTGGTGCGCCATTAGTAATTTTTTTTAATTTTTCCAAAACTACTAATGGCGCACCGTGGGGGTGGTGCGCCATTACTAGTTTGACATAGTAATGGCGCACCACACCCA
>NC_041387.1:121987638-121996593 GCF_002162155.2 Triticum dicoccoides
GTAATATGTGGTCTAGTTGTTGGGAAAATTTAGAAATATGAATTTCAACTTTATTTGCAAAATCTCTCTGGAAATTTGTAAAATGGGCATAACTTTTGCATACGAACTCGGATTAAAAAGTTTTATATATGAAAAAGCATCTACTCGAAAAGTTAAACATTTTCAAAATCCCCAAAAACCTAACAGAAAAAAAGTTACGGTGCTTTCAAGATCTAGAGGCAAAAAAAATTAAAAAATTCAAAAAAATTGGTTTTGAAAAAAAAACTGAATTGTTTTTCAAAATATGATACGTAATATGACCGAGAAGTATTTTTCAAAATTTCATCATAGTCATGAACATGAACAAAGTCCTAGACATCAACAAGGTATAATATGATTGATATGCTAGATATATCAACAAGTGCCTGTGAAGTGAGCTGTTGCTGGGGTTGGATAGAACTCTGAAGTTAAGCGTGCTTGGGCTGGAGTAGTGTGAGGATGGGTGACCTTTCGGGAAGTTTGATCACGGAGTGCGATTTGAGCATATTGACCCGAGATTAAGCCATAGTGACCTGAGATTAAGAAAAAAATGAAAAAAAATTGAAAAAAAATTAAAAAGAAATTCTAAAAAAAAGTTTGAAAAAAAATTGTTACTTATTGCGCACTTCTATGTGGTGCGCCATTACCCTGGGAGGAATTCTAATGGCGCACTGTGGGCAATACTAATGGCGCACTATGTGGTGCGCCATTAAAACACCAGATACTAATGGCGCACCAATTTAATTCCAATGGCGTGATGCTAGTGGCGCACCAGTAGTGCGCCATTAGAAGGCAAAACTGGTGCGCCACTAGCATGCCTTTTCCTAGTAGTGTTCGTAGCACGAACCCACACTAAAGGCTTGTCCCCTTTAGTGTGGGTTCGTGGCACGAACCGGTACTATAGGTTAGACCTTTAGTACCGGTTTGTGTCACAAACCGTCACTAAAGGGGCTCGTGGGGCCCTGGCCTGACGCCAGCCTGCCACCGCCCCTTTAGTACCGGTTCGTGGCACGAACCGATACTAAAGGTTCATTACAAACCAGTACTATTGATCGCCGCCACGAACCGGTACTATTGATCATATTAGTGCCGGTTATTTTTACAAACCAGCACTAATGTTCTTCACGTTTGACCCTTTTTCTACTAGTGAATAGATAGTACAACCCACTAGTAGCTTTTTTCCAAAACATGCAACTATGGCAAAAGAACTATATAGTGTGCCAATAACTTTGAAAGATGGTCGCTGGATGAAGCTAACCCGACAGTGGAGAGATAGGCAAATCCGAGCACTACTGGCCGTTGGATATCATCAACATTCCACCAGATCTGCCACATGTACAATTTAGAAGACTCCATGGTTGAACTTAAGCATAATGCAAAAACCTCAAAACACAAGCACTTCTCCTTTGTTCTAGAATCTTCTGTATCATAATTGATTATTTTTCTCTAAATGAATTGCCATTATTTGTTTTTTACTTTATGATTTACTCCCTCCGTTCCAAAATAGATGACCCTACTTTGCACTAACTTTGTACAAAGTTAGTGCAAAGTTGGGTCACCTATTTTGGAACGGAGGGAGTACAATGCACAACCCCATGAATCTTAACATTTTTATAAAACTTATTGATTTTGAATGAGATGAACTATAAGAACTAAACGAACATCTACATCATGCATATATGACTCAAAGCTTTACATGCTATAGTGTGTATTTATTCATAATTTGGTTTCGAAATCTCATGCATTCAATACATGTGTACCTTACTAGTTTTGAGTAGAGTAGCAAATTTCACACGGTCCCGGGTATATCAAAATGCAGGGCCCATGCATCATTGCCTTTCGGTCGAACCTACGTCCACAATTTTTTGCACGTACTATATCTCCACTGGTCCCCGAACCCAAAATGCTGCCTCGTTCCCGTAAAACCAAGCGGCCCACACATATTTAAGGTGTCGGCTCGAACCCGTTTACTATGACGTGGTCCCGCACGCCGTAGTACTCCTACAAACCCTACCGCCGCAATCATCATCGGTTTTCTTCAAGAGGACGAGGGAGAAGCCGATTTGTAGTGGAGGCGCTTTAAAAAAAGGATCTGTAGTGGAGACCCCTACCCTAGGGTGCCCTAGGTAGCTGCCGCACGCATCATTGTTTTCTCTTTTCTTTATGCTCTTGCGCCCTAGAGTGAAATGATGGTTGCTTCGTCTATCCAGCTTAATGCGGGAAAGGTGGGGCATTGTGACTTCACCCCTCGTCGCTCATTTTCTACTACTGCGGCGCTACGACCGGGGTGCCTCCAATTCCAACCGCTGCTCCAAACTGTAATATGGTGCATCACACGTGGAACAAGACGATGGATGAGCCACATGTCGGCCAAAGGGGTCCTGTTAAGTGTGTCACCATTTCGTGTGCGGACCGACCCTACTTGAGTTGCTACGCCAACACGACAGGAGCAGCCTACCACTTGGTTTTGCTCCTTGGTGAATCCCGACTATATTGATCTAAAAAGATACATGCTGAACTACCCTCTCCGTCTCAGTTTTTTTATTTTTATGCGTCTCGGTATATAGGGCCTGCACATAGTTCTAGGCCATCCATTTGACTAACTAAATATGAGTTACTATGTCACAAAAAGTATATCATTGGATTCTTAAGCAGATGTAGTCGTATTTAAAAGTCGAGGGCGGGGCTTTTCCTGCGTGGTAGGCGGCGGGGCAGTTCCGCCTAGTCGGTTCGACAGAGACACGAGAAGACGAGGGAGTAGGCTGCTGCAAACGTAGAGCTGTGTGATTTGACACCGAGTTACTGCTGGACAGGTGGGGCCCCGTGATTTGACTTGCCATTATCATTTTAACTGTGGCGCTATGACCGGCGTGAGTCTCCCAGATTCCTGACCACCTCCATACAGGTGCCTCTCCCAATGCTCCACCATGTAGTAGAGGCTGGCTCTTGCATGAGAGCCCACTTCTCCACTTTTTCCTTGCCTCTCTTTCCTCCACATATGCAAAAATGCCATGTAAAGCGCACTATTGTACTTACTTTTACTTGCTCCTACAGGTGCTTAAGCTTGCCACATAGGCATAAAGTCTGATGTGGCAAGTTAATCAAGAAGAGAGAGACTAGTTTGGTGACCCAAGGAAGAAACGGTGCTAAGCGCGTGTACCTAGGTGAAAAGACAGTTTTGAGTCTATAGCTAATTAAATGAAGCAAACTTAGCAACACCATTTCATTGGAAGAGGTCACTCCTTGGCAAATGCAATAAATACACGCGCTTACTAGCACCATTTCTTCCTTGAGTACGAAGAAAGAGATAGAGAGGAGTAACAAAAAATACACTTATAGCCAACCTTGTTGTAGTATGAGTGACTAAGTGATGACTATGTATGACATGCCAACATCAGATAGCCTAATGCACCGTGTTAAATCTCCAAGGGCGCGACCGCGAGAGCGAAGCGACGGACGTGGTAGGCGCGACCATGATACGGGCTGCTGGCAGCCCTTGGATCTGAGATCAAACTGTCGCATGCTAAGTTGCTGAAAATTTGCAGAATAACCCTCCAGGATAGGATATTCGCCCATAGGTCTAGAATCACGCCATGCAACCGTTCGATCTCAGATCCAAAGGCTCTCGGAAGCCCGTATCATGGGAGAATGGAAAGCCACTACCCTGCCGTTCGCACGCAGGCAGTTCGCTCCTACTCGTCCCCGCACGTCCTTCAATACTACGGCGGTTCGCTCCTAGTCGTCATGTCCATTCACATTACGGCAGTTCCGCTAATCCTAACCCTCCTCCCAAATCCATGGCGTCCCAAATCTCCACGATCGGTGGTGAGTACAAGGTTAGAACCATCACCAGCGATGAGTTCAACATCATCTACACCCGTTCTTCCGCGACGGTGAAAGGATGCCTTTCTCACTTCAGACGCATGTTCGAAAACTCAGATGATGAGTGGGTCGCTGGGCTAGATGTTGAGTACACCACAGTCCTGGGATGAGAGAAGGATGTAAAGGACGAAGAGAGGAAGAAGCCCGCCGTGATCCAGGTTTGCGTACATAACGTTTGCTTGGTCTACCACATATGCCATGCAGACGTTGAGTGCCAGGATTTTAAGAACTTCCTCAAGGACAAAACAGTGAAATTCATTACTGTAGACTTTACGAACGACGAAGAAGTCCTGGGTCGGATAGGCCTCGTTGTAGGCAACCCCTTCGACCTCAAGAAGAATCGGCTGGTGCCCTCTCGTCAGCCTTCAATGCTGACCCTGGCAGGAGCCATGGTTCATCCTTCGTACGGTAAACTGGAGAAACCTCCATACACGTTTCATCGTCATGCATGGCAGCGAAATGTACTAGATATAGACCACATCCACTATGCTGCAATGGATGGCTACCTTTGCTTCAATATCTACAAGGGTTGGATGAAGAGCAACAACCAAGTGTGCGGTTCAAGCAAAGAAGTATCGGCCAACAGGAATAGGGACAAGGACGAAGTCGAGGACGTGGACGAGGACTCCGAGTAAGGTGGTAGTGTCGTTGCTCATGGTGGTTCTAAACTTCTAATGCAGTGTCTACCGGATTAGTTGCATAGTTTAATTTCAGGTGTGCTTAGTTTAATTTGAGGGGTGTGTTGTGTTGAGCCCCCAGCAGAACTATGTTATGTTTCTTCTCATTACTTTAACTCTTCAGTATGCACATACTACTAGTATTTCTTTAATTGAATTTAGCACCCCCAATTAAGCACATACTAGCTTTTTTAATAGTACTATATGCATAATTTGGCGATGAGCGCTCTCTATATGTACTACCTTTTTTTTAATTTCAATTTTTGCTCCATGGCGCAATCCATCGATAGTACTACTGTACAAAAGTATACATTTTTTAAAAGGCTAGAGTACTGTTCATCACATATATAGCCAGTTAAATTCTCATCCTCGAACGACGTGCATGCAATGTAGTAAACCGATACAGAGGAAGTATAGTAAAAATGAGGTGATTTTACCAAGCGATCAGCGGGGGAGCATGGCCTGTCATGCGGTCCCACGTGTCATGATTTACCAAGGCGATGCACGTGTCCCTCTTGAGGCAGAAGCAATACTAGTACGTGGTTTGAGATGATGGCGAACCGAAGTATGAAATAAGGGTTGCTTCGTCCGTCTGGGAAAGTGCGGCATTGTGATTTGACGTCTCATTGCTCATTACTACTACTGGGCCGGTACGAGTGGGGTGCGTCCCCCTGCTGTTCTGCACTGTTATTTGGTGCTTGACACGTCGACCCGGTTGCTATATTTCCCACGTGTCGGCGACAGAAGTACAGAATTCATGAAAGGGAGCATCGACGGAGGAGTATACTACAAAATTCATGAAAGGGAATGACTTAGTTTTGGAAAAATCTGTTTTTACGGAGTACGTACCCACTAGGGTTTATAGGGCTCATCTAAAAAACATTCGTTTTTCGGTTTGGTAAGTCTCAATTCTACTATACTAGTAGTAGTACCATTACATGTTGGATTTCGAGGTGCGTTAGATCACCCGACGCAAGCAATGTCAAGAGGAAACTAACCAATGCATGTACAAGTTCATGGAAATTTAGTGGTCATTCATGCATTCATTCTAATTAATGCCTCGGTAAACACAAGTTCTTGAGAAAAACTAGCGTACTAATTACTTGTGCAAACTACGAAATTAATTCGACCACTCACCGTCTACCTTGGTTGGAGAGATTTTTAAATTGAGCCAGAAACTGGAAAGGAGGGAGTAATAACTTTTGTCTCGATTACTATTTGTGGCCTTGTATAGATGCAAAATGTATTTTTTATAGTGGCCTTGTATAAGTAAATGGAGGGAGTACTAACCAAAGTACGTAGTAGGGACGAGGAGTAAACGGATGGAGTAGTAAAATTTTCTCCTCGTGCTGCGAGCCACCGCGCGCGTGGGCGAGGGAGCAAGCTTCACCTCATCCTGCGAGCCACCGCACCCGTGGGCGGGGATACGGCGTACTAACCAAGCTTCTCCTCGTTCTGCGAGTTGACGGGACACATCAAAAGTACTCCAGTGTATAGAGCCTTGCCTCTAAGGTAGGCCCCACATGGTTTGCCTCCTTTTTAATTTAACATAACGCGTCAAGTCGCAATTTGTTTGTTCACCCGTGGTATACGATCCTCCCTCCACCAAGTGGACAACCAGTACACGTGCCAAATTACCACGTGGGCTGCCTTTTTCGTACAGAAATGAGCTCCACCGTGTACCCGCGCGGGTGTGGTTGGGAAAGAGATGGGAGTACGTGCGCCGTGCGTGCACCTCTTCTCTTCGTGCACGTCCCCCACCTACGTGGGTGTGTGTGAGAGAGATACAAACCTAGACATAATGTGTCGTCCATCCCCATGCCTCCGCCCAGTCCGACCACCAGTCACCACCACGCCCCACTCCTCCTCACCTTATCTCTCATCTTTCTTCCTCCATTTTTATATACAAGGGGCCACTATCAAAATTACAATTTGCAGATATACAAGGCCACTAACACTAATCGATGCAATATTAATGGTGTTTGCCTCGTGGTACTAGCAAAGGAGGACATTAATTATCCCTTGCATGCATGCGGGAGTTTGTAAAAAAATGCATCTTGATGTTCCGTGCAATGCACGGGCATCTTGCTAGTCCATGAAAACAACACATGGCAAAATTCCACGGCGAACGAGGGACTTGAATCTGTTGGGAGGGGCTGTTTGGATCTTGCCTGGGGTAGCCAAAATATTGGCGACTACTTCGACATGGCCGGCACCGGCTTGAGTTCGTCCTAACATTACCCTCTTCTATGGAGCCCATGCGGGGTCGACGAAGGTCCTCGCAACAAAAGGATCCGGCAAGACACCTGCTGTGTACGCCGGCGTCGCCTCCGCGGTGGCCTTCATGGGACCCAAGCGGCGGCGGCCTCCCGTGTTCTACTTCTCCTCGATGATGGCGGCGAACGCGCAGGCGCTGGCCACTGACTGGCTACTCTCTGTGCACCCGGCTTCTATCGCTGCTTGCATGGGGCGGCCGCCGGCATGGGAGTCTCAGCCACAGAAATGGGAGATGCGGTATGAGGCGGCAGCGTGGACGGCAGCAACGACGCCCACACGCCGCTCCTCGTCGAGCTGGCCTGGAGCGGCGAGTTGCTGAACCGGGCGCCGGCTTGGGGCGGCAACTGGCTCCGTCGGGCAAGGGGAGGGAGGTGGATCAGCGAGCTGCATAGCTCGTATCCGACGGGCTTCCCAGCCGGCTTGGATGCGGAATAACTACTCTTCGTGAGCCATTGTAAGAGTGGACAAAATTGTGGAGGAGATAGGGGAGCGGTGGAGGTGTACGATTCTTGGCCGGCGTTTGGCCTCGTTTAAATAGGAGATTAAATAGACGACGGAAGGGAGGAGCTCGGCCGGCGTTGCGTTTAACGCCAGCCCGGTCATGAACAGACGTGTGTCCAGAGTGGGTTTCTCGGCTTCCACACGGGCGGGTTTCATGGAGGCATTTGAATGCGGCACGGAGGCGTGTTCAGCCGGGCGTGCCGCGAGTGGCGCCCTTGACTCTGACCTAGGACACCATGCCGTTCTTCCACTGATGTGTGGGCTCTTTGGGTGCATGGCCTGCATGTCAATGACCCAACGCAGGCAGCGCACAGCAGAGGAACCTTTGGTGGGCCAGGGCGGTCAGAAGCGGGCATTTCATAAACCGATGATTGTTCATTGAGTATGACGTCATCTTTTTCATGTAGATAAGGGCATGGTTAATAAGAAAGCCAGCTGCTGGCTATATACCAATGCCATGTCACTTGGAGCCTTTATAATAGCCAGCTAATATAATAGATGGACTGTAAGGCTGGTTGTAATAGGGAGTATCATATACTAGTATCATGTATATAATACTAGTGTATGATATTACATCCGTAGTGCAAAGTATCATATGTTGGTATCATAAATTATTATATTTATTGCCATGCATGACACAAAGTAGCATATTATTTAATGTGATACGGTATCATGATATGATACTCAAGCATCTCTTTCTTCATTTAATTCTATGCCATCTCATCAAAATTGCTTAGTTGGCATGCATGATATTACCTATGGTACTACCATTATGGGCAACCTAAACTAGCTACTGGTATTTAATGCTTGCATGTGAAAGAAGAAAAGAAGGCACATGCTCATTGGTGGGAAGGAGAGGCGCGCAGACTCACACGGCTGCATGCGGGCTGCATGCAGGTTAGATTTCTTGTTTCTTGCGCTCGAGCCGGCGATAGCTCAAGCGCCCGCTCCCTCCTTTTCTTTTCATTCTCTCTCTTCCAACTATGAATTTGATGACGTGGAACTGCTAATAGCCTGCTGACTGTGTACTATTGTACCTGCTCTAAGCCTACTATGTTGATAGCCCGTTCGATACGTTGTGATTCATAAAGACCGCTACAAACATCAATGTTCTGCTTATCACAGATAAGATTGATTAATACCCGTAACAATCCATGTCCTTAACAAAGGGTGCATGCACATATAGGTTGAACGTGTGTCTTGTGTCGTGTGCTGTGTGCATGCAGGCGTGCGAGTGTTGCGTGCGTGCAAGGGTACGTTTTAGTGTTGCATGCATGGGTGCGTACGTGCGTGTGTTCGTGAGTGCATGTGTACATGTCAGTGTTGCACGCCAGCATGCGTGTGTACGTGTCAGTGTTGCACGCCTACATGCGTGCGTGTCTTGCGTGCGTGCATGTGTATGTGCGGGGTGAGGCTACACGTCAGTCGACTGACTTTTTCATCTCTGGTCGTTAGATTTTCTAGCCGTTGGATACGAAATCAAGGGCCTCTAGTTTATCATCAAACTCCACACCCCCTGAGCCGCCAGCCACCACCGGCTGAACCGCCAGCCCCTGCCGCCCGCGGCCGGCCCGCCCTCCCCGAAACCACTCGCTACCGC
>NC_041387.1:121996770-122022362 GCF_002162155.2 Triticum dicoccoides
CCACCCCACCGCCCAATGAACGCCCCCAACCGCCGGTGACTGCCAACCAGAGGTCTCACGACTTCGAATACCCACCGACCACTAATTTATTACCATTTATGTCCTTCATATACGCGCTGACAGGTGGGCCCTATGGTAATGTGCACTGCTGAATGTGGACCGTTTGACTGGTCAATTGATCATGTTATCAACAAATTATGGAGCTGTATGGTGAGCCAGTGACCGTACGATCACCCTAAAATATACTCCTATTTTATTAACACAGTACAGACTCAAACTACCATTTCTTTCTTTCATATATGGGCTGACAGGTGGGCCCCACGGTTACGCGCCCCGATGGTGCAACACTAGTTGCGCCACGTGGAACGTTTGACTGGTCAATTGATTGTGTCATCAACAAAATACGGAGTTGTACGGGTGAGCTAGTGACCGTATAATCATGATATGTATTTGTTTAACACGGTACAGACGCAAGGGCTCATATATACGTGCAAGCACTCACCGCTAAGCGCACACACGCGAACCCTACCCCTATGAGCACCTTCGAGAGAGTGGGCCAGCATATATGATCTTGAGATTTTATGAAGTCACCATAGGTGCCTCGTAGTCGAGTGAAACGTCTCCTCCCACTGAACGTACATTGCCAGAAAATACTGAAATTAACACAAGATAAATGTGAGCACCGGGACTTTAACCTTGGTGGGCTCGAGAAACCACTATCCTCTAACCATCTGTCACGCCCAATATGCGACCCTATCCGAAAGGAACTCGAAGGTCCCACCAAGGATAGACCCGCATATTGGAACGCTTTTGCAAGGTGGATATCATTACATCAACATTACATAATAGATGGGGATACATACATAAGGCATACAATGCCACATGAATACAACATCACATCATACATAAGATCAACATCCGACTACGGATGAATCATAAACAGAAACTCAAACAATATCCACCCTGCTAGCCCAGGCTGCCGACCTGGAACCTATCCCCTGATTGAAGAAGAAGCAGAAGAAGAACTCCAAACAAACAAACATCGCTCTCGCATCAAGATCATCGCACAACCTGTACCTGCAACTGTTGTTGTAGTAATCTGTGAGCCACGAGGACTCAGCAATCCCATTACCATGGGTATCAAGACTAGCAAAGCTTAATGGGAAAGGAAGGGGTAAAGTGGTGAGGTTGCAGCAGCGGCTAAGCAAGTATGGTGGCTAACATACGCAAATAAGAGCGAGAAGAGAAGCAAGGGAACGGTCGTGAAGCTAGCAATGATCAAGAAGTGATCCTGAACTCCTACTTACGTCAATCATAACACAGAAACCGTGTTCACTTCCCGGACTCCGCCGAGAAGAGACCATCACGGTTACACACATGGTTGATGCGTTTTAATTCGGATCTGGTGTCAAGTTATCTACAACCGGACATTATCAAATTCCCATCTGCCACATAACCGCGGGCACGGCTCTCGAAAGTTTATACCCTGCAGGGGTGTCCCAACTTAGCCCATGACAAGCTCTCGTGATCAACGAAGGAATAGACCTTCTCCAAGGAAGACCCGATCAGTCTCGGAATCCCGGTTTACAAGACATTTCGACAATGGTAAAACAAGACCAGCAAAGCCGCCCGATGCGCCGACAATCCCGATAGGAGCTGCACATATCTCGTTCTCAGGGAAACACCAGATAAGTCAAGCTACGAGTAAAACCAGACTTCGAGTTTCCCCGAGGTGGCCCCGCAGGCTGCTCAGTTCGGACCAACACTTAGACAAGCACTGTCCCGGGGGGCTATAATAAAGATGACCCTTGGGTTAATTACTCCCAAGGAAAAGGTAGATGGTGGTGAGGCAAATGGTAAAACCAAGGTTGGGCCTTGCTGGACAAGTTTTATTCAAAGCGAACTGTCAGGGGGGTCCCATAAATCACCCGACCGCGTTAGGAACGCAAAATCCGGGAACATAACACCGGTATGACAGAAACTAGGGCGGCAAGAGTGGAACAAAACACCAGGCATAAGGCCGAGCCTTCCACCCTTTACCAAATATATAGATGCATTAATAATATAAAAGAGATATTGTGATATCCCAACAAAACCCTGTCCACCATGGAGAAATCTTCAACTTCACCTGCAACTAGCAACTCTATAAG
Source organism: Triticum dicoccoides (assembly GCF_002162155.2). Taxonomy (NCBI): domain Eukaryota; kingdom Viridiplantae; phylum Streptophyta; class Magnoliopsida; order Poales; family Poaceae; genus Triticum; species Triticum dicoccoides. The sequence goes on from NC_041387.1 coordinate 121,998,921, forward strand.
AGGGGCTGAGCAAAGCGGTAACATAGCCAAGCAACAGTTTGCTAGGAAGGGTGTCAAAGGTTAGAGGTTCATGGCAATTTGGAAGGCTTGAAGAGCAAAAGATAGGTAACGCAGCATAGCGATAGAACGAAGCAACTAGCATAGCAATGATAGTAGTGAGATCCAGAGTAGCGGTCATCTTGCCTGAAATTCCGCAAGGAAGAAGAACGAGTCCATGAAGAAGATGAAGCCACGAAGACGAACCACACGTAGACGAACGCATCCTCACGATCGCAACGAAACAGGAACTATCGAGAAGAAGCACACAACATAGTAAACACACCACACATAGACAAGACATGATGCACAACAAGCATGATGCATGATAAAGCTAGATGAGGCTACTCATGGCAAGCGATGATGCAAACAAGAACAACACAACAAGGCAAGTTTAAATGAGGCCGGGAACAACATATAACAAATCCGGTAAGTCCTCATATGCAAATTTCGAAATTGGTCCAGATCTGAATAAACCTTATGTTCAAGTTGTTAAACAGCAAGTTAAGATGCACCACGAGGATCTACACAAAATTCTAGTCAAGTTACATATAAAGTTCATTTAGTTCGGAGCTACGGCCTAGAAGATATGAGCAAAACAAGTTAAACATGGCATTGATGCAAAATGCATACAAACATCAAGCAAACACCTCAAAAAAAGGATGCAACATGATAATATGAAACTTCATGCAAAATCAAGCAAGTTTCATATAGAGCACACTCAAAACGGAGCAACGGTGCAACACATACACTCTATACAAGGCATAACAACAATCTGTCCAAAACAGCAACTAGGCATATTGTAAGCATCAAAACAACATGCTACAGCACCCCAACATAATAACAAAAGGCATGGGCATGATGTACAGGTAAAGCATAACAAAACATGAACACTGAGCTATCTCCAGAAACAACTAGAACATGCTCAAAAAGACATGGAAAGATTGCAAATAATAACAGTTTCAGACTTTAGCAAAAATAACATCAGGTTGCAGTGTTTAGAGCTATCAAACAACATGTTGCAGGAACTTAACATGGCAAACAAAGGCATGACATGATACTACTATATTCATAGAACAACAGTCCTTACTGACCATGAGCCAAAAAGGCACAGAAAATATGATGGCACCCATGTAAACATGGCAAGTTATATGACAGATTCATACATGGCAGGAACAACAATAAGTAGGCATGTTGGTGAGCTTGAACCACTCACCACAGAGCAATACATGGCATGGCAAGCTAACCAACAGTAAGAAGACATGTTTATGAAGCTAAGCATGGCAAGAGAAAGTTAATAGGGTTCATGGATCACTAGAAAAGCATATGGCCAAAACTGAACTTAATGTTAACAGGTTGACAGCAACATTATTTAGCAACTTTGGAGCAAGATTACAACAAGCTACAACAAGCTATAAATGCAACCAGGGGCATGAATGGATAGAGAATGACATGTAGATCAAAACATGTTTATAGAACATCTCCAGATTATGCATAGAATGATTAGTAGCAACATGTTTACATAGCAACAAAATATAACAGATTCTGTCAGGAAAACAGCAACAGCATGTACCCTCCTTAACAAGCTCGATGCTATCAGCACACAACTCACAAAAATACATGGGTAGCACCACTGGAAAGATGGCATGGCATAGATCAAAACACATGTAGACATCAACCTCATAGGATGCACACATCAATCATGGCAAAAATGACAAAAGAGCAAGTTATAACAGCTTCAGCAGATTAACATCAACATGCACTCTTCCAACAGCATTTCGGACATCAAGATGAGCTCAAATGAAAATGATGCAATGGAATGAAATGATGTACTCGTTGAGTCGAACAATTTGCCATATTTCACGCACGAAACGGAGCTACGGATGCAGAGATTTGATGCGATGAACATGGCATGATAATGTGCAAATATTCGAGACTTGGCAGATTTCGGGGAAGGGGAAAAGTCAACCTCATGATCTAGATTGGGCACGTACTTCGAGGCACCGGAGATTCCGCCGGAGAAGTGGCCGGAGCGGAGGGAGATGGCGGAGACGGAGCAGCGGGGAAGGGCGGCGCCGGCGTGGAGGGGCCGAAGGGCGACAGCGGGGCGTGGGGCGGCGCCCGCGGCAGCTGCCGGCGGTGGGCGGCCGGGCGGCGAAGGGCGACCCAGGCGGCGGCGGGGCCGGCTCGGGGGAGCGGCGAACGGCGGAGCGGGCCGGCGGGAGGCGCGGGAAGGCGCCGGCCCGGGGGTGCAGTGGCGCCGGCGGCAGAGGCCGGACGCCGGTGGCGGAGGGCGGCGGTGGTGACCGGCGGCGAGGCGGCGGGGCGCCGGAGGGAGCCCGGGCGGCGGTGGGCGGCGCGCGGGCCGACGCGCGGGTGGCGGCGCGGGGCGGCGGCGAATCAGGAGGCGGCACGTGGCGGTGGAGCTGAGGTGGCAGCGCGCTATTGGCCGAGGTGAGGTGGTGGTGGTTTTGTCCGGCGGCGGACGGACACGTCCGGCGGCCCGTAGGACCGGGGCTAGGGTTGGACTGCGCGAAAAATCCAGGAGGGACACATATTTATAGGTAGAGGGAGCTAGGAGAGTCCAAATGAGGAGCGGTTTTCGGCCACGCGATCGTGATCGAACGACCGAGAGCATGGAGGGGAGTTTGCTGGGTTTTGGGCCACTTTGGAAGGGGTGTTGGGCTGCAACTCAAAGAGGGCTTTACGGTTACCCGGTTAACCGTTGGAGTATCAAACGACCTCCAAATGGCACGAAACTTGACAGGCGGTGTACCGGTGCTATACCAAGGCCGCTTGGCAAACCTCGGGCCATTCCGAGAAAGTTTAACACCCGCTCACAACGAGAGACAAAAGGGGGACGCCGGAGGACATAGGAGTGCCGGATTGCAAAACGGACAACGGGAAAAATGCTCGGATGCATGAGACGAACATGTATGCAAAATGAGATGCACATGATGACATGGCAAAATGCAACACGCAAGCAAATGACATGGCAACGATGGCGAATAACTGGCAGACACCTGGCGCATCGAATCCGGGGCGTTACACCATCCAACCACATGTTGGTTAGCACGACAAAATGTATGTGGTGATCGTGATGAGCTTATTCTGAAGTCTAGTGACCATATCGTGCTTTTGCTTCAAATACAATGACCGTAAGTGTCGTCAACAAAATATGGAGCACGCATCAAATGCAAAGTCCGTCAGTGTCATCAACGAAATATGGAGACGTATCGTGAGCTAGATACCGTTGTACTATTGTATATGCTTATTCTCTTAGTGGCCGATTGCGTGTGTGGTGTGGTGGGCACATCATTTCTAGTTGTGGTGGGTCAACATGAAGACTCATGGGTCGGTTCCATCCTGCGCCACATATAGGTTGGACCGAGACGTGTTATACGAAGACCCATGTGGGGGACTCGACATACAACACAAAGCTACCAGAGTCGCGGAGGACTCTATCCCCACTGGTGATAAGCCGACTATATATGATTTGTAACCCTAGGCCCTTAGTATGTTATACAAGCTTGGGGGCTAGTTCGTCGATAGTATACACACACGCACAATGCCTGGTATTCACGTGTACTTTGTACACACCCCTATCACTAATATACAGTACCAAGAGTAGGCTCTTTCTTCAACTGCAATTGAATTCTAGCATGTGCATGTGTTTATTTCATATTATCGATCCATAGAGTGAGAGAGGTTTGAAATACAGGCGATGGATGCTTTTGCAATTCATATATAAACATTAATTAGTGCACTCCATGCTGTTAGTGTGAAGAACTTTATACATTTGTCACTTGCATGGATACATTCCAAATTGCTAGCTACGAAATAGAATACATGTCAAATTAAACATAAAGGGGGTTTCGAAGATTCAAATTCATAGGAAGTGCATTCATCTATTTGAACCCGAGATAATGGCATTTGTAAATCAGATGTAAAAGGGGGCATCAATCTTTGTTGTGAGTTTGAACATGCTATATATATTCATACGCATATCTAACTTTTTTTTGCAACCAAGGAGATTATATCTGGAACCATGCATGAACTGAGGTAAGTTGCATATTTTTTAATATATACTCATGTATACAATGTGTATTCAAATGTACCCCCTCCATTCCAAAATAATCGTAGCTTTAGGATTTTCAAGAGTAAAGATTTGTGAAGTTTGACAAATCCTGAAAGTTCAATTCAAGAGAACCGAAAACGTTAGTGCTTTTGCTCCCAAATATTGAATGAAGCGCCAAATAGGCCTCTGGTCACCCGAAACCGCGCGAGACTAATGTTTTGGTGGTAGGAAATTACTGTCCTGACTCTGGCCCGTGTAGCCTATCGGCCCGATGTCCAAAGGTCTAAACCGGGGTAGGTTTGTAACTTCTCCAAGACGCCAGAGAAGCATTCATACGCCGTGGGCGCCTACCCATGCGCTCAGCCAAAATCTATCCCACCAACATTTGGGACACCTGACATGACTGTCCTACCCCCAACCCGCAATATGTCCGAAATTTTAGATGGGGGGAAAGTTTGTAACTTTCCCCAAATTTCAAACAAGCGCGTCTCAAACCAAAACATTGTTCCCCCTTAGTTCCCCGCCTCCCTCCGTTTCCCCATTCATACTCCATGGGCACGAAAATGCCCTCTCCACCAGCCGCGAAACCCCAGCCTCCTCCGTCCTCCGCCCAATAGCGGCCAATCCACCGCCGCCCTCCTCCATCACGCCGGAGCCGGTACCCCGACGTCGTCGTCCAACGCAACCGCAACCGCAACGCCCTCAAGGACTTAGCAGCTGAAGCCGAGGCAGAGCTGCCTCCACGATGCCGACGCTGACGTGCGCCATACCAGAACCACTCCGACCATGCCGTCATGCGCCTCACTGCTGCGGCTCCACTATCGCAATCGTCCACCGCACCGGAGCTGTTCCCGCTACGCCGTCGTTCGCCGCCTCGGATCTGCTCCCCCGCCGCCGACAGACGGCCACCGCACCACACTCAACAACTTGGCCATGGGTTCGTCCAAGGCTGCACCGTCCTCCACAACTTCTGGTTTCCGGCGAACAACAAGAAGATCGTCAGAAAACAGAAGGAGGACACAGCACTGCCAGCAGAAATAGGTACTCCTCTTCCCATATTCGTGCAAATCTTCTTCATCCCATGAAAGAAACTAGTTGAGCACTTCTTACTGCATCTTCTTCGTGATACTAAATGCACAAGGTTTCCTCCCCTTTACTATTTCACCTTTGCTAGAGGTTAGTAGCCCGCCAGGATTTCAATTCAGGGTTAGTAGAACCGCAATTAAAAGAAGCAGCACCCGCTTAGGCGCGCGGAGCACCTAGTCCGCCTGCTCCCCGGGGAAGCGTGGTGTGGGGCGCAGGAGCTGCTTGCGCCCGATCTGGAGGTCGGCGGGGCTTGAATGGATGGCCCGGGGGCGGTGCTAGGCACGGCGGTGCGGTGAGGTCGAGGGGAGGGCGTAGGCAGGGGAGGAATACTGGGCCGGTGGTCGCTGGCGTTTCGAGGAAGATCGTCAACACTGACTGGCTGGAGGTAGATGAAGGCGATCTGCCCGTTCTTTGTACATCGGACGGTGCAGAAAAAATGGACTGACCTATTTGCTTTCAGTCGACTGTTATTTTCATAGAATCATGTAGTAATTTAGTGTTCCATGCATGTTGTAGAGCTATCATATGTCTCCCGTCATTTATTTCTCACCGACCTGCTATCTGCTACCTTTACACTGTACTAATTGTGCACACATTTCACCCATACTCACACTATTTTTTTATACATGGGTATTTCAGACTCTGACGCAGTGTTGATGAATGCAGAAAAGAAAAGACATAATTCGCTCTAGTGTAATTCGAAGATAAGCACTAAGCGTTCCAGCACTCTAACGGGTGCAGTGTCAGTAGTTGGAGACAGTAAACGTAGCTCTGCAGTTGATGATCTCAATTGCCACACACAACCATCCCAGGTGCTTGCTTTAACTTCGCACTGTCAAATGTGGTTGCATGTTGCATATGGTTTCTAGCTTGTATTGCTTCCAATTTGGTTAAATTGCATCTGCTTACTTTACACATTATACCTTTGATAATGACATGCCTTCCTGTTTCCGATACATACTACATATATCTATTAACCATGTTCGTACATCAAACTAATGATCTTTTGTATCCCTCGTCAATCACTTATGATGAGACAGTCACCCGGGTGGGTTACTGTGAGACCCCATACTCATTTAAAGAGTGCAGTGTCATCCTCCCCACATGATTCTCAAGAAACGACAAGGCTAAATGAAGATAGTCAATGTAGCTCTCTAGTTGATCACCGCAATTCCCCCACACCACCATCGCAGGTGCTTGCTCTTACATGGCAGTGTGATATGTGGTTGCATGTTGCATATGGTGTCGTACCTTGTAATGCTTCTAATTAGGGTTAATTGCATCTGCTTAGTTAACACATTATACTTGTGAATATGACATGCCTTCCTGTTTTCAGTACATACGACGTCTTTCTATTAACCATGTTCTTACATCAAACTACTTTTCTTGTGTATCGCTCATCAATGCTCCTAATTTGTTAAATTGCATCTCATTAGCTTACACATTATACATGTGAATATGACACACGTTCCTGTTTTTGGTACATACTACATCTGCCTATCACACCATGTTCTTACATCAAACTACAGTTCTTGCATATCTTGCGTCTATCGCTTATGATGAGACAGTCACGCGCGTTGGTTAATATGAGACGCAATACTCTTATAAAGAATGCAATTTCATCCTCTCCACATGATTCTCAAGAAATAGCAAGCCTAAATGAAGATATTGAACGTAGCTCTGTACCTGAAGATCGCACTTCCCCTACACCACCATCACAGGTGCTTGCTCTAACTCCGCAGTGTGATATGTGGTTGCATGTTGCATACGGTGTCTAGCTTGTAATGCTTCTAATTAGGGTAAATTGCATCTGCTTAGTTTACACACTATACCTATGAATATGACATGCCTTCCTATTTTTGGTACACACTACATCAATGTGTTAACCTTGTTCTTACATGAAATTACCTCTCTTCTGTATCCTACATCAATCACTTACGATGAGTCACCTTTATTCATTGCATATTGCATATTATTTCTAGCCTGTTGCCATGTATTGCTACTAATTTGGTCAAATACATTTGTTAGGGCACCCTTTTAATTTGGCAGAGTGATATTGATTTCATCTTTCATATGGTTTCTAGCTTGCATCGATTCTAACAAGTTCAAGCACCTTGTGCTTAGTTTACACTTTATACATCATACATGTCAATATGTCACGCCGTCCTGTTTTTCATACATATTCCATCCTCCTATCATGCGGCTGCCTTACATGAAAGTAGTGTTCGTCAGTATCATGCATCAATGAGTTCTGAAGAGCAAATTTTATTCCTTTTTCTTGTGGGTTTGACTTGACAAGGCAAAATCAAGAAAGAGGAAGGAAAAGAGTAAGGAACGCGATGATGGTGGTCCTCTGCAGCAATGTAAACGGAGCATCTGTACCTATTCTCCTTGTACTGATAGTGCATTACAAGCTCCAAGTCTCTGCTCCTACTCCACCATCCAAGGTGCTTGCTCTAACTTGGCAGTGTGATATCTGGTTGCATGTTGCATATGGTGTCTAGCTCGTATTGCTCCTAATTAGTGTAAATTGCATCTACTTAGCTTACACATGATACATGTGAATATGACACGCTTTCCTGTTTTTGGTACATACTATATCTGTCTATCACACCATGTTCTTACATGAAACTACTCTTCTTGTGTATCCTGCATCAGTCACTTATGATGGGACACCTTTAAGTTAGCAGTGTGATATTGGTTTGCGTCTTGAATATGATTTCTAGCATGTATTGCTTCTAGTTTGATGAACGCCACCTATGACGAGACAGTTTTAACTTGGCAGCGTGATATTGATTGCACCTTCCATATGGTGTCTTGCAGTGTTTCTAATCCCTTTTTCTTATCGGTTTGACTTCACAATGCAAAATCATTACAGCTGAAGGAAATTAGTCCGACAGTGGATGATGGTGGTCCTTCGGAGCAACTCAAACAGGGGGTCTCTACGGATTCTACTCCGCCATCCTCCCAACAAGATTCACAAGACAACACAAGGCTGGACAGTCAACGTAGCTGTGTAGATGATGACTCCCATACTCCACCATCACAGGTGCTTGCTCTAACTTGACACTATTATATGTGGTTGCATGTTGCGTATGATGTCTAGCTTGTATTGCTTCTAACTTGAATTGCATCTGCATACTTTACACATAATGCCTGTGAATATGACACGTGTTCCTGTTTCTAGAACATACATGTACATGATGAGCACATCTCCCCTACTCCACCATCACATGTGCTTGCTCTTACTTGGAACTGTTATACGTGGTTGCGCTTTTCATATGATGTCTAGTTTGTGTTGCTTCTGGTTATGTTAAATTGCATCTGCGTAGCTTACAACTTATACCTGCAACGATTACTTACCCATAAGACACACTGTCGTACGTGTGAATATGAAACGCTGTCTTTTTTTTGTATATATTCCATCCTCCTATCCTGCACTTGCCTTACATCAAAGTAGTGTTCGTCTGTATCATGCATCAACCAGTTATGCAAAGCTAATTTTATTCATCTTCTTGTGGTTTTGACTTCATAAGGCAATATCAGAAAATAGGAAGGAAAAGAGTAAGTTAGGGGATGTTGGTGGTCCTCCGCACCGACGCAAACAGAGACTCTCTAGATTTGCCACTGCTACTGCTAATGAAGTTGAAGTCCCAAGTCTACATGATGAGTTCATCTCCCGTACTCCACCATCGCAGGTGCTTGCTCTAAGTTGACAGTGTGATAATTGGTTTCATGTTGCATATGTTGACTAGCCTGTATTTCTTCTATTTTGATTAAATTGCACCTGCTGAGTTTATACGTTATACATGTGCATATGACATGGCTTACTATGTCTAGAATACACTGCATCTATCTATAATACCATGTTCTTACATCAAAGTACTGCTTTGTGTATCCCGCATCAGTCACTCATGATTGGACGCTTTTAACATGGCAGTTTGATAGTGGTTGCATCTTGCATTGATTTCTATGTTGTACTGCTTCTAATTTTTCGAATTGCCACTTATGACAAGACACTTTTAACTTGGCAGAGTAATATTGGTTGCATCTTTCATATGGTGTCTAGCTTGCATTACTTCTATTTTCTTGAAAATCCTTCTGCTTAGTTTGCACATGTTGTGAATATGTCATGCCGTCCTATTTTTCTTACATATTCCATCCTCATACGGTTGTCTTACATCAAAGTATTGCATGTCTGTACCATGCATCAATGAGTTCTGAAGAGTGATTTTATTCTTTTGTGTTGTGGGTACAGCTTGACATGGCAAAGTCAAAAAAGAGCAAGGAAAATAATATAGTAGGGAGTGTTGTTACTCGTCGGGTGAAACGGAAAAGGTTCTGCCGTCGAGATTCTGCTGGTACTTATAGTGCAGTAGAAGGTCCAAGTCCACCGGCTAAATCTACAAACACAGTATCACCTGCTCCACCAGCTGCAGCATCCGCTTCAACTGTACCAGCATCTCAACCAGTTACTCGTTCGTTTGCTCCAGAACTGGCCAGTTCCCAAGCTGCCTTCACACCTAACACTACTTCCGAAGCACTATTGACACAACAGGACTTGGCAAGATCAGATGAACCTCATGAGCATTAACACCAAGACGGTACCTGACCGAGTCAAGTTGCAGTTGCATTCTCCTTTATATGTACTCTCACAGTTTGATGTACACTAACACTTTCCATATTCGTTGTTGAACTAGCACCACGGCGCAAGCGGAAACAGACATCAGGGATAATGCTTGATAGATTAACAAAATCTAAAGGAGGAAGAATGGAGATCCATTTTGAGGCAGGTTTAAAAAGGCCACTGATGCTACAGAGTCAGCCAAGTTAGTATCAGAGGCAGCCGTTGCCGTTAGGTGTCATGCACGTATCCTCCCAACGTGGATCTAGTACAGGAATGAGAAAGACAATACCCAGTTTAACACCTTCCTTGACCATTTATCTGTAAGTAATGTTATTCATCGCAATTAGTAATATTGTCTTGCTCTGTCCCATACTTTCTAGCTTCCTCCTAATAAGACTCACATTCTTTTTTCAATAGATGAGGTTCGAGTTGGATCCGAAAGATGATGCAACTAGACAAGCATGCACTCATGTTTTTTAGTCTGCTCTGCGACAGTATCGGTACCACCTTAGAAAATATCACTTTGAAGGCAAGGCTAACAATGAAATCGCCCAAACATCTCCAGTGGAATATATTACAGATGAAGACTGGACAGCCCTCGTTAAACACTGGTCTGATCCAAAGTATCAGGTAGGCTATATGCATTTGATCAGACCACATATTGAACTTGTATTTATGTATGTGCCTTACAAGTGTATCTTCTTCTAGGCTAACTGTTTGAAGAACAAAACCAACCGTTCTAAAGTGAAATTCCAACAGACCACAGGATCTCGTAGCTATATTGCACACTGCGAGGCTCTTGTAAATAGCTACTACTTCCTTCTTTTTTGTGCCATATTATCGTATCTATATTGACTTGTTCCAAATACAGAGGAAATCCCGTGCGGACCAAAAAGAACCTGAACCGAATGCAGTGCAAATCTTCAAGGATTGCCACACCAGCAAGACGAAGGGCATGAGCACACCAGTTCAAGCCGCTATTGTAAGTCCTTACTCCTCCCGCCCTGAACTGATTGGTACTGTGATGTGTTCATTTAACTACTTGGTTTGCAGCCAATGTCAGTTACTCTATTCACTTTTATTCACAGTTGTCTTAACGTATCATTTCACCTTACATGGTTTAAAAGAGATGAAGGATATTTGAGGGAGTCCTGGACTGGGGGGTGTCCGGATAGCCGGACTATCATCATCGGCTGGACTCCAAGACTATGAAGATACAAGATTGAAGACTTCGTCCCGTGTCCGGATGGGACTTTCCTTGGCATGGAAGGCAAGATTGGCGATACGGATATGTAGATCTCCTACCATTGTAACCGACTCTGTGTAACCCTAGCCCTCTCCGGTGTCTATATAAACCAGAGGGTTTTAGTCCATAGGACTAACAACCATTACAACAATCATACCATAGGCTAGATTCTAGGGTTTAGCCTCCTTGATCTCGTGGTAGATCCACTCTTGTACTACCCATATCATCAATATCAATCAAGCAGGAGTAGGGTTTTACCTCCATCGAGAGGGCCCAAACCTGGGTAAAAACATCGTGTCCCTTGTCTCCTGTTACCATCCGCCTAGACGCACAGTTCGGGACCCCCTACCCGAGATCCGCCAGTTTTGACACCGACAATATTCTTTTGGTCTTGATCTGTAGTCTAGTTGTTATGTTCACGTGCACACACAATGATAAAATAGCCTGTTTGTTTTATATCTGTTTGCCCATGATATGAATGATGTCATACTATGTTCATCCTACTTTAAACCATGTCTCTTTATCCTTAGATGTCAATGAATGTGAGGAAATAGACAATACAGTAGGCATGCTACATGGACATATGTTCCGAAAGTGATTTTATTATGTAGTTGGCACTACAATACATGCTAATGTATTACAGTAGTTCACCAAAATAAGTTATGTATAAACGTTTAACCTACTTTGTTTGTTTTTGTCTCATTAGTAACTTATCTGGTACACTAATCTACAAGTTCAAACTTTCAGGAAGCTATGGAACAAATGATTGAACAGCCACAACCACCTGAAGGTGACGAGGCTACTACAGGCACAATGTCACCTCTTGCTGCAGTGCGTCAGTATCTCTCCACTAACAGTGCAAAAAGCACCTTCCTGCGTAATTCTGGGTTGTTTGTCAAGGTAACCTCATCCAAATCGCCTACTGAACAAAATCTTCCTGCTAGACAGAGTGATATATCTGTGCTCCAGACACAAGTCCAATCCCTAATGGACGTTGTTTCGGAAACAAGAATAGTGGTTGAGAAATGTCGTCAAGATATGAATGGTTTTGAAACCAGACTATCAGACATTCGCTTCGTTGTTCAAGAGCAACGGCGAAAAAAGGTGGAGATCGTGCTGCTCCATCAGATTCCACAACCTGAAACATTAGCACTTAGGTCAAATGATCTGTGCTTCTATACATCTGATGGTGCTTTTATCTGGAAGGACTGTAAACTTTATGCCAACAGGCCTTTTGTTGTATGGTTGGAATTTATTTTGTTGTGATACAACATTTATGATGCTGCCTCGGGCTGCAGTAATTATGACGCTTATTTTGTATAGTGTAGGTTTATCTTAGTAATGTAATCGGCCGAAAGCTTCGTAGGAGCCCAACAAGCCAACATTCGTCAGGCCCATTCCAATTGGGCTAAAAACGATTACGGGCTGAAATTGGCATGTAGCCCACTAAAAAAATCTGGGTCTAAATCAGCATAAGCTTTCATATTTTTCTGGTAGGCCTGTGCCCATAGTAGGCCTTTAACATGCCTAAACATAATTTGGGCCCTCAGTAAAAATAGGCCGTTTACTGTCACGACCGGTTTTCCAATAAAAATATTTATTGAGAAACCAATCTTTTGAGTCCAGTATGAGAGTAATCCTCCTCACTGGTAGACAAATTCTTGATACAATAAGCCAGTAGCATAAAATATATTACAGGGTCAAACTATGGTTGCTCAACCAAATTATTACAAGCACGCCAATAATTATACATAATGGCGGACATGACACAGTGGTGTGGAGGCATACTACTGACTTGAGGATAGGGCGGTGGTGGAGAAACACAGCGGGGAGAGAAATACAAGACTCTAAGTCTGTCATCTCATCGAGCGTCGAGGTGAGGCTCGATGAATTTATTTGGTAGCAGAAGCGGATATAAAACAGTGACCAAATCCAGGGTCGCACGAGACTGACTGGGACTCCTCTAGGTGTTGGACTCGCTATCAAACTCTTCATCCATGAGATCGCCTTCATCAGCATCTGGCCAAATCAACAAGCCAGTGAGTACTTTCAAAGTACTCGCAAGACAGTTCGGACGTAAGATATAACAAATGCATGCATGGATGCGTCATGAATAATTCACCAATGTACATTCAAAAATTAGCATAACAAGGTAAGTAAAAGGGAAACGGCGGTAGTCCGCCTGAAATCCCAACAAAACATAAATAAATACCGATCGGGTGTTTGAAGCGACGCCTCGAAAGGTGAATAAATAAATATAAGGAAATGATGCCACAGTCGGGCGTCTTAGCGACACCACATAAAGGGCTTTAAATGAAATACCACAGTCGGACGTCGGGGCGACATCACAGAAAGGGCTTTAAAAGAAATGCCACAGTCGGACGTCGGGGCGACATCACAGAAAGGGCTTTAAAAGAAATGCCACAGTCGGACGTCGGGGCGACATCACAGAAAGGGCTTTAAAAGAAATGCCACAGTCGGACATCGGGGCGAAATCACAGAAAGGGCTTTAAAAGAAATGCCACAGTCGGACGTCGGGGCGACATCACAGAAAGGGCTTTAAAAGAAATGCCACAGTCGGACGTCGGGGCAACATCACAGAAAGGGCTTTTATTCGCAAGGAAATAATACTCATAATAAATGTTCAATTCATGAGAATAGATGGGTTAGTCCATCCACAGGAATAATCATTTAACCGGACTTAGCACTCATGCGATTCACCAGAGTCTCTGTCATCAAAACTGACATTTGATCAGGATAAGATAATATCGATCTAGGACATGGAATAGATGATTTGGAGGAATATATGACTCTGTAGAGTTTGTACAAAATTATTCCCACAGCCAACGGATTTCCGTAGTCACGAAGGACTAGTTTCGTTTACGGTATTTCGGAAGAAAACACAGCTAACCAGTACACACCCATCCTACCTCTCGATGATAGGAATCACCCTAGACATCGTCCAAGAAAAACTTTTGAGACGGGGAGATCACAATCTCAAATAGCATGGGATCAAATTTATATACGCGCGCTCTAAGGGGTGCCCCCCTCTCGGTCCCAACCGGAAACACCCATGCCCCCTGACCGGATGACTGGCTTTAATCCAGGGCCATGGAACCATCATCACGGCCTCTCCTTTTGGTGTGTACCAGAAAAGCGGTTTGCAACTTACTAAACCATATTCCTTGCGGAAAACATGTGGTAGTACAAGGAAGGAAATGAGAGGAACTGGACCGATACAGTTTGACACTGAAGTCACATAGTCTGGCATAAGACTGGCATGCTACGACACTGCCATCTTACCCATCCTCATGCCAACACATGGCCATTCATACTCACATCCATCCACTTATGGGTCATCGAACTCACTTACCTCATTATTGCATAAAATAACGTTCATCGATATGCTCCTCAACATGTCATGAAACTAACAAAATGCAAAACATGCCAAGACACTCATCATATCAAAAGTTCAAACATGCTTGCCTGGTTCAGAGTAGTCAGAGACTAGCTCGGTGAAGTTCGCGGCTCCGCCACCTCCTTCGGTATCTACGGTATAAAGAAAATATATGCGCTATCGTAAATACCAAGGAGTGCACAAAAAGTATTCCAAATATTTTTCAAATAAATCTGATAAAAAACTAGACAAAATTTTAAAGAGAACAGAAAAAGAATCAATCAAAAATACTTTTCTGTTTAAAAGTTATAAGGGTTTTTGTCCAAGGACTCATCTGTAATGAAACAGAAGATTTCCAGGGGCTAGCTTATAAAAACAGAAAACGCTTCGGCAGAAACTACGCCAGCCCAAAGGGAAAGCGCATTTGGCAGAAGGCGTTTTCAGAAAATGCTTCGTTTAGAAAGGACAGAGAGGCTGATAGCGGGTCCGCCTGTCAGGTTTGAACTTTCAAAAAGGGGGAAACGAAGCTCGTCGGCGCCCGAGAGCCGCGGTGGTCGCCGGCGGCGATCCACGGCGAGGCAGGGGGATCGGAGGGTACCTCCGAGTTCAGGGC
The DNA here is from genome assembly GCF_002162155.2 of Triticum dicoccoides. NCBI lineage: Eukaryota > Viridiplantae > Streptophyta > Magnoliopsida > Poales > Poaceae > Triticum > Triticum dicoccoides. The sequence continues at coordinate 122,014,004 of NC_041387.1, forward strand.
GCCATTCCGCGTCGGTTGGTGGTGGTGGTGGTCGTCGGCGAGTACCACGTCGACGGCGAGCCTGGCTCCGGCGGACGGCGGCTCGGGTGGTTGCGGACTTCGTCGGAGAGAGCTGTGAAGATCAAATTGAAGAGGGGGTTAGGCTTCTGGTAGCTAGAGGGGGTAACGGACGGGGTTTGGGCGCCGGAGACGGCCTCACCGGAGCGAATCGAGCTGGTGGCCGAGGCGGAGCGAGGCGGCCGGAGTCGAGGGAGAAGGGCCCCTCGAGGCTCTTCTAGTTGCTGGTCGGGGTCCAGTGAGGTGGTGGAGGTGTGCGGGGGCGAGAGGGAGCTTAGGGGCGCTATATATAGCCGGCCCGAGGCGGTTGCCGCGAACGGGATAAGTCCGGCGAGTGATTACGGCGGCGCTGTGGTTGGGCAGTGGGATTAGGGGCTTGGGCAACACCATTGAGGCCCACCAGTTCCATTTAGGTGCTAATCTGCCTGGGATTTGGTACTAGGGGCGAGTTCGACAGAACGGGATGGCGCGGGCCCATCGGCGGCAGTGAGCACGTTCCGTGCTTGCCGGGACACGGCGACGGTGCCACGGGCGTGCGCTGGCATGCATGAGGCCACGCGGAGAGCAGAGGGGCGTTGGGCGGCGCCGAACGGCGTTGAGCCGCCGTTCCGTCCCCTGTCGGCCGCCACGGGAGGTCCCGACGCCGCAGAAGACGCCGGCGAGGGCGGGCCAGCGTGCCACCGACGCCAGGAAGAGGCCAAGTGCGCGTGTGGTGCTCCAGACAGTAGGAAGAGGCGGCGAGGAACGTGCCAAGTGCACTGTGAACGCGTGAGTGAAGCTGACGAACGAAAAATGACACTGAAGTCTGAATTTTCTGAATTTGCAAAGGAACAGTGCAGCTCAGGTGTTCGACAGAATGTTTTAGGCCTCTGGGGATTTTTCCTTGAGCTGATTTTTGGTGGAGTGGCTTCTCATTGCTCCAGTAGGCTGCATGATTTTTGGTGGAATTTTTGGAGGAGTGTAGATATGAATTTCATCAAATTTGGCAAATCTGGTCCAAACTTGCAGAGACTGAATTTTGAAAAATTTGAAAAGAGGAGGAGTGGATCAAGATGGTTCTAGGTTGTGGGTACAAAGGACTATCCAGGAGAGTTGGTTTGGGATAAAAACTCAAAGGCAAAGTGGTACTTGCTTTGAAAATCACTAAGGCTCAAAATAATTTACAGAATTGATTTGAGAGGAAAAATAATTAGAATAAAATCCAAAACTTGCTTGGATTAGTTGGGACAGAGAACTTAGGCTGATTACAAGGAGTAGGGGAGGTTTTGGAGGGGTTTTACCACATGGGCAAAAATGACAAGTCATGGGTGGTTTCCAAGATATGAAAATCCCCAAATTTTCATAGACTTTCTTTTTAAAAGAAAAACAAATTAAACTCCCAAAATAATTTGAGAGGGAACCAACAGAGAAGAAGTTTCAAAAGATCAAACACCACAGTTTGAAGAAAAAAAATAAAAATCCTTGCCAAAGAAAAGAAAGTTTTTTTAAGAGGAAGGATTTTCTGGAACAAAATTTTTTAAATGGCCTCTTTTCAAAAACCACAAAGTTTTTGATAAAAACCAAATTAAAATTTTGGAGTGTCACAACACCTACCCCCTTAGGAAAAATCTCGTCCCCGAGATTTCAGTTGATCCTTAAATAAGTGTGGATGCTCTGTCCGAAGAAAATCCTCTCTTTCCCAAGTTGCTTCACTGTCGGTGTGATTGCTCCATTGGACTTTGAAAAACTTGATGGTCTTCTGTCGGGTCCTCCTTTCAGACTCTTCTAATATTCTTACGGGACGTTCCCGATAAGTGAGGTCTGGCTGCACGTCAATGTTTTCATGGGATACTTGTTTCTCTGGGTTGCTTACGCACTTCCTCAATTGCGAGACATGGAACACGTCGTGGACATCGGATAATTCCTCGGGTAAGTCTAGTTGGTAGGCTACAGTGCCTCTTCGTGCCACTATGCAGAATGGTCGAATGAATCTTGGTGCTAACTTTCCTTTAATCTTAAACCGTTGCAGTCCTCTCATAGGGGATACTCTCAAGTATACGAACTCACCGGGTTTGAAGCTGACCCTACGATGTTTCTGATCATAATAACTCTTCTGTCGACTTTGAGCGGTCTTAAGTCGGTCTCTGATTAGCTTGACCTTTTCCTCGGCTTCTCTGAGCATGTCTGGTCCGAAGATGTGGCTGTCTCCGGTCTCTGACCAATTTAACGGGGTACGACATCTTCGTCTGTATAAAGCCTCAAATGGTGCCATTTGTAGGCTGGCCTGGTAGCTATTGTTGTACGCGAACTCGGCGTATGGCAGGCTTTCTTCCCAACTGGTTCCATATGTGAGGACACATGCTCTCAGCATGTCTTCTAAAACCTGGTTTACGCGTTCTGTTTGTCCATCAGTTTGTGGGTGGTATGCGGTACTGAAGGCTAGTTGGGTTCCCAGAGCCTGTTGTAAATGTTCCCAAAATCTCGAGACGAACTGAGTGCCTCTGTCGGATATTATAGTCTTCGGGACTCCATGCAGACATACTATACGGGAGAGATAAATCCTGGCAAGCTTCTGAGTGTTGTAGGTTGTCTTCACTGGAATGAAATGTGCCACCTTGGTTAATCTATCGGTGATGACCCATATGGCATCATTCCCGTGTCGTGACCGAGGTAGTCCGACAATAAAATCCATCCCTATTTCATCCCATTTCCACTCAGGTATTTTGTTAGGTTGCAGTAGTCCGGCTGGTCTCTGATGCTCAGCTTTTATGCGTTGACATGAGTCGCAACATGCAATGAAGGTGGCTATGTCCCTCTTCATACCGTGCCACCAAAATCTTTCCTGAATATCCTTATACATTTTGGTTCCTCCAGGGTGGATTGAATATGGAGTGGTGTGTGCTTCAGCTAAAATTTGCTGTTTAAGGTCTTCTATGTTTGGCACGCAGAGCCTTTCTCCGTACCATAATATTCCTTCATTGTCTATGACGAATTCCGAGGCCTTGCCCATACTCAACTTTCTTTTGATGCCTTCGATGCTGGTGTGACCGGGCTGAGCTTCTTTGATTTTCTCCACAAGGTCGGTTTGTATTTCCAAGTTTGATATGGTGCCTTCTGCTACCATTATCAAGTTGAGCTTGGCAAATTCTTGTTGGAATTCGGGCCTCAAGCTGTGCAGATTGTTTTCGTCGGAGCTGGGGTTCCGACTAAGAGCATCGGCCACTACATTTGCTTTTCCTGGATGGTAATGGATACCAACATCATAATCCTTTACCAATTCCAACCAGCGTCGTTGCCGTAAATTTAGTTCTGGCTGCGTGAAAATATATTTGAGACTTTTGTGATCCGTATATATTTCACATCGATTCCCAAGTAAGAAATGCCTCCATTCCTTGAGTGCATGAATAACTGCTGCCATTTCTAAGTCATGAGTGGGATAGTTTTCCTCATGCTTGCGAAGTTGCCTTGAAGCGTAGGCGACGACCTTGCCTTCCTGCATCAACACGCATCCGAGACCCTTTCTGGACGCGTCACAATATACTTCAAAATTCTTGTGTATGTCGGGTACAATTAATACCGGTGCTGTTGTTAACTTCCGCTTTAGCTCTTGGAAACTTTTCTCGCAGGCTTCTGTCCATTCAAACTTCTTATCTTTCTTGAGCAACTGTGTCATAGGCTTGGCTATGGTGGAGAATCCTTCAATAAATCTGTGGTAATATCCTGCCATTCCCAAGAAACTCCGTATGTCCGTTACGCTGGCTGGTGACTTCCAGCCAAGTACGGCCTTGACTTTCTCTGGGTCCACTGCGATACCGTCTTGGGTCAGCACGTGGCCTAGAAAGCCTACTTGTCTTAGCCAAAATTCGCACTTGCTGAACTTGGCATACAATTGGTGTTTTCTGAGCTCTCCTAGCACAATCCTGAGATGTTCTGCGTGCTCTTCTGGTGTCTTGGAGTATACCAGAATATCGTCGATGAATACCACGACGAACTTGTCCATAAACTTCATAAATACTTTGTTCATGAGGTGAACAAAATATGTTGGGGCGTTAGTTAATCCAAATGGCATCACTGTGAACTCGTACAGTCCATATCTGGAGGTGAAGGCTGTTTTGGGGATATCTTCCGTTCGTACCTTCAATTGATGGTATCCTGACCTTAAGTCAATTTTTGAGAATACCTTGGCCTGAGCGAGTTGATCAAACAAATCGTTTATCCTTGGCATCGGGTATTTGTTTTTGACGGTGACCATGTTAAGTGCTCGATAGTCAATACACAATCTCAGCGTTCCATCCTTCTTTTTGGCAAATAAAATTGGTGATCCCCAAGGTGAGGAGCTGGCTCGAATGTATCCCTTGTCCAGTAATTCCTTTATTTGTTTCTTCAACTCGATCAACTCGGATGGTGCCATTCTGTATGGTTTCTTGTATATGGGGGTGGTTCCTGGTGCGAGCTCAATGCTGAATTCTATCTCTCGGTCTGGTGGCATGCCTGGTAGCTCTTCAGGGAATACATCTGGAAATTCACACACTACTGGAACCTTGTTTAGCTCAGAAACGTCCACCTTATTTAATCTTGGTTGCCAGGGTATTTTTCCTTCCTTGGCTGATACTCTTATGGTCTTCCCTTGGTGGTGTGTGAGAATTACGGTCCTGTTGAAACAGTTGACAAACCCCTTATTGGTGGTTAGACAATCCATCCCTAGGATGACATCCAGTCCTTTATTTTCCAACACAATAAGATTTGCGTGAAACTCCAATCCTTTGAACTCAATGACCACATTCTGACAGTAATTTTGAGTAACTTGCTGAATCCCAGGGGACTTGATGATCATGGATTTCTCCAAAGGAAGCATCGAAAAATTATTTTGCAAAGCAAAAATTTTCGAAATGAAAGAGTGAGAAGCTCCAGAATCAAACAAAACCATTGCAGGTATTATGTTGACAGGAAACGTACCGAGTACGATATCCGGAGCATTTTGTGCCTCCTCTTTGGTTACGTGATTCAGATGACCCTTCCTGTGGTTATTGTTGGGATTGAAATTGTTTCGCTTGGGCGCGGAATTGTTGCCGCCATTGTTCGGCTTTGGGGTTGAGTTCCTTGGCTTGGGGCACTGTTTGGCATAGTGCCCTTTTTCTCCACAAGCGTAACAAGTAACACCGGGGCGATAGGTGAATTCCTTGTCCCTTGCATGAAAATTCTTGATTGGGCGTGAGACATTGGATGAGGATTTGTGTGTCCCACCCTTTTGAAAATCTGTCCTGCTTCGGTGATTGCGAGCATGGTTAGTCTGGTCCCTTTTTTGCTTGCGGATATCTTCCAGACTGCGTCTCTCATTTTCTAGAGTAATGGCTTTGTCCACCAGTGTTTTAAAATCAGGAAAAGTGTGCACGACCAGTTGGCATTTAAGCGCGGGCGCCAGACCGTCAAGGAATTTCTCCATCTTCTTGATTTCAGTCATACACTCTTCATTGGCATAGCGGGATAATAGAGTAAGTTGACTGTTGTAATCTGACACTGTCATGTTCCTTTGTTTGAGGTCATCGAACTCTCTCTTCTTGATTTTCATAATACTCTTAGGAATGTGTGGACCACGGAAACCTTCCTTGAAATCATCCCAGGATATGTCATTTTCGTTGGGATGCATGTGCAGAAAATTCTCCCACCACGATGCGGCTGCTCCTGTGAGATAGTGCGGAGCATACAATACCTTCTCGGGGTCTGAACATTTTGCAATAATTAATTTTCTCTCCATATCTCGAAGCCAGTCCTTGGCTTCAAGAGGTTTGTCAGTGTGAGAAAATGTTTGAGGACGTGTCTTCTGTAGCTCAGATAACTTGGAATGCTGCTGATACTGTCCATGGTGATTTCCCATGTTGATGACTTCGTTCATCATTTCACGATGTTGTTGCTGACTCTGTTCATAAAGGCGGCACATTTGTGAAAGTGCCGATTCACTGCCCTGTTGGCTTGACTGTCCCTGAGTGAACTCGTTGCTGGGTTGTGCATCATAATTTTCCTCTGGTGGAGTTGGCATGGAGCGAGTCCAAGGACGAGACATTTTTCACTCTAGGGAATTTTTTTTTGTAAAACTCATAAGAAAAGCGGAAAGAGTCGCAAAAACAATTCCAAAAAATGCATAAAGCTGGCAAATAAAACTAAATAACCCAGCTTACTTAAGAAAAACAAATCGACTTGCGCACGGAGAAGGACTGCTCATTACATATCTTACACGCGGGCGGTAATTATACAATACATCACTCAGGATATGCATACATAATCCTGACATGTTATTTAGGCTAGTGCACTTCTCCAGATCCTACATGATGCGCAAACAGGCTAATTCTCACAACCTATGTACATATCTTACAAAGCGGTACATTACATGGCAGCTAAGCGTACTCAGGCAGAGATGTTGACGACCTCCTTTGCCCTGCCGAGGGCGAGGCGTAGCGAGGTTGGGGACTCGACTTCCTCCTCGCTAATGGGCTCCATACGTGTAGTGTTGCGCAGAGTGGACGGAGCGGTTGCCAGGGGCGGAGCTATACGTACAGGAGTGGGTGCGAAGGGTGGTGCAGTGCGCGCTGGGGTGGGCGCAATGACTTGGTTGAATTCTTCGGTAGAAGGCAGGCGACGAGTAGGCGTATAAGATGCTGAGGACGAGACCAAAGTCAGTGGCGGTGCGATGGGTAGGAGATCCCTCCTGTTGGTAGCACAGTCATGAACTGAGTCCATGCGGGTAGCTATGAAGTCGTCCAGCAGGTTGTCGAAGGCTGCCTCCAGGGCCCGGAGATACTCAATGAGCATCTCAAAAGCCTCGTCTCGTTCTCCTCTGGGGCAGGAGTATGCGTAGTGACAGGTGTAAGGCACATGGCATGGAAGATAGCGGTAGCGACGAGTCTTCATCGCGGGAAGGACATCCCTGAGGCGAGCTATCGCCTCACGGGCTGCCATCTGCATAGCATGCCTCTCCGTAGGCATGGCTCTTCCCACGAACCAGAAGCGGCGTAACTCACCACGCCCTCCCTTGAACTGCACCGCGGCCTGGTGCATAGTCAGACTGTCGTTGACTCGGTGCTGGCAGAGTGTGAAGACTGGGCGCACGGATGGCCCCATCGCGACCTGAACGATGAAGGAAAGAAGCTTGACGAACCCATCGGGCACGTTGGCAAAGGTCTGAGACTCGCAGCTGTTGTCGGCCATCTACAAAAGTAGGCAAAAATTCTGCATGGTCAGATCATAAATTTATGCTGACTGACAGAAAATGACTACAATTGCAAAAAATATAAATCATGCTAATAACCAATTAGCGATCACACCTAGTGGCTTCCTACAGTCAGCCTGGCTCTGATACCAAGCTTGTCACGACCGGTTTTCCAATAAAAATATTTATTGAGAAACCAATCTTTTGAGTCCAGTATGAGAGAAAGCCTCCTCACTGGTAGACAAATTCTTGATACAATAAGCCAGTAGCATAAAATATATTACAGGGTCGAACTACGGTTGCTCAACCAAATTATTACAAGCACGCCAATAATTATACATAATGGAGGACATGACACAGTGGTGTGGAGGCATACTACTGACTCGAGGATAGGGCGGTGGTGGAGAAACACAGTGGGGAGAGAAATACAAGACTCTAAGTCTGTCATCTCATCGAGCGTCGAGGTGAGGCTCGATGAATTTATTTGGTAGCGGAAGCGGATATAAAACAGTGACCCAATCCAGGGTCGCATGAGACTGACTGGGACTCCTCTAGGTGTCGGACTCGCTATCAAACTCTTCATCCATGAGATCGCCTTCGTCAGCATCTGGCCAAATCAACAAGCCAGTGAGTACTTTGAAAGTACTCGCAAGACAGTTCGGACGTAAGATATAACAAATGCATGCATGGATGCGTCATGAATAATTCACCAATGTACATTCAAAAATTAGCATAACAAGGTAAGTAAAAGGGAAACGGCGGTAGTCCGCCTGAAATCCCAACAAAACATAAATAAATACCGACCGGGTGTTTGAAGCGACGCCTCGAAAGGTGAATAAATAAATATAAGGAAATAATGCCACAGTCGGGCGTCTTAGCGACACCACATAAAGGGCTTTAAATGAAATACCACAGTCGGACATCGGGGCGACATCACAGAAAGGGCTTTAAAAGAAATGCCTCAGTCGAACGTCAGGGCGACATCACAGAAAGGGATTTAAAAGAAATGCCACAGTCGGACGTCGGGGCGACATCACAGAAAGGGCTTTAAAAGAAATGCCACAGTCGGACGTCGGGGCGACATCACAGAAAGGGCTTTAAAAGAAATGCCACAGTCGG